>NC_059217.1:51320004-51390004 GCF_020615455.1 Coregonus clupeaformis
ACATATGGAAGAAGGTACTCTGGTCATATGAGACTAAAATTGAGCTTTTTGGCCATCAAGGAAAACACTATATCTGGTGCAAACCCAACACCTCTCATCACCCCGAGAACACCATGTTTTTCATTGGTGGGGACTGGAAATCTGGTCAGAATTGAAGGAATGATGGATGGCGCTAAATACAAGGAAATTCTTGAGGGAAACCTGTTTCAGTCTTCCAGCAATTTGAGACTGGGACAGAGGTTCACCTTCCAGCAGGACAATGACCCTAAGCATACTGCTAAAGCAACCCTTGAGTGGTTTAAGGGGAAACAAGTTTTCAGTTTTTTTGTGTTATTTCTTGTATGTTTCACAACAACAAAAAAAAATTGCATCTTCAAAGTGGTAGGCATGTTGTGTAAATCAAATGATACAAACCCCCCAAAAATCAAGGCAACAAAATAGGAAAAATGCAATATGGGGTGAATACTTTCACAAGCCACTGTAGAGGGAGTAGGGAAAAAACTACTTCAAGGTCTCAGAGCGAGTGACGTCAACGATTGAAACACTACTTGCGCGCACCGCTAACTAGCTAGCCATTTCATACCGGTTACCCCCTCCCCGATCTCCTCCTTCTCCGCAGACACCAGCGATCTGGGTCAACAGCATCATTGTAAAAGTACTGCTTCCGACCCTCTGAACACAGCAACAACAGTCACCCTCGAAGCATCAATACCTATCACTCCAGAAAAGCCACAGCCCTTGCAGAGCAAAGGAAACAACTACTTCAAGGTCTCAGAGCGAGTGACGTCATCGATTGAAACGCTACTAGCACCAGTAACTAGCTAGCAATTTCACAACGATTACAAATAACCACAGAGACTCAGTTCCTTCTATACACTCTTAAAGGCTTCCAAAAGGGTTCTGTGGCTGTCCCCATAGGAGAAACCTTTTTGGTTCCAGCTAAGCTGCTAGCCATCAAGCTAATAAAGTTAGTCCCAGATGAGTTTTGCAATGGAGCAGTGTCTGGAGAAATAAATGAACGGTTCCAGCACTGTAGGTGCTGTATCTACTACTTTACTTCCCAGTAATGAAAACAAGTAAGCATCCCAGAAAAGTGCTCAAAATAGCCCACGTGAACATACAGTGGGGAGAACAAGTATTTGATACACATTTTGCAGGTTTTCCTACTTACAAAGCATGTAGAGGTCTGTAATTTTTTATCATAGGTACACTTCAACTGTGAGAGACGGAATCTAAAATAAAAATCGAGAAAATCACATTGTATGATTTCTAAGTAATTAATTTGCATTTTATTGCAAGCTACCGGGGTCTGACAACTTGGATGGAAAATTACTGAGGATAATAGCAGACGATATTGCCACTCCTATTTGCCATATTTTAAATTTAAGCCTATTAGAAAGTGTGTTCCCTCAGGCCTGGTGGGAAGCAAAGGTCATTCCGCTACCTGATAATAGTAAAGCCCCCTTTACTGGCTCAAATAGCCGACCAATCAGCCTGCTACCAACTCTTAATAAACTTTTGGAAAAAATTGTGTTTGCTTAGATACACTGCTATTTTACAGTAAACAAATTGACAACAGACTTTCAGCAGGCTTATAGGGAAAGTACATTCAACAAGCACAGCACTTACACAAATGAAGGCTTCAGTGCGGCTTTTGACATGATCAATCATAGTTTGCTGCTGAACAAACTTATGTGTTATGGTTTTAAACCCCCTGCTATATTGTGGAAAAAGAGTTACCTGTCTAACAGAACACAGAGGGTGTTCTTTAATTGAAGCCTCTCCAACATAATCCAGGTAGAATCAGGAATTCCCCAGGGCAGCTGTCTAGGCCCATTACTTTTTTCAATCTTTGCGAACTACATGCCACTGGCTTTGAGTAAAGCCAGTGTGTCTATGTATGCGGATGACTCAACAATATACATGTCAGCTACCACAGCGACTGAAATGACAGCAACACTTAACAAAGAGCTGCAGTTAGTTTCAGAGTGGGTGGCAAGGAATAAGTTAGTCCTAAATATTTATAAAACTAAAAGCATTGTATTTGGCACAAATCATTCACTAAACCCTAAACCTCAACTAAATCTTGTAATAAATAATGTGGAAATTGAGCAGGTTGAGGTGACTAAACTGCTTGGAGTAACCCTGGATTGTAAATGGTCAAAACATATTGATACAACAGTAGCTAAGATGGGGAGAAGTCTGTCCATAATAAAGCGCTGCTCTACCTTCTTAACAGCACTATCAACAAGGCAGGTCCTACAGCCCCTAGTTTTGTCTCACCTGGACTACTGTTCAGTCGTGTGGTCAGGTGCCACCAAAAGGGACTTAGGAAAATTGCAATTGGCTCAGAACAGGGCAGCATGGCTTGCCCATGGATATACACAGAGAGCTAACATTAATAATATGCATGTCCATCTCTCCTGGCTCAAAATGGAGGAGAGATTGACTTCATCATCACTACTTGTATTTGTGAGAGGTATTGACATGTTGAATGCACCGAGCTGTATGTTTGAACTACTGGCGCACAGCTCAGACACCCATACATACCCCACAAGACATGCCACCAGAGGTCTCTTCACAGTCCCCAAGTCCAGAACAGACTATGGGAGGCGCACAGTACTACATAGAGCCATGAATACATGGAACTCTATTCCACATCAAGTAACTGATACAAGCAGGAAAATTTGATTTCAAAAATAGATACAAGCTCTTAGTAACAGACCAGTTTCTTCTATAGGAAGACATGGTCTACTGCAGCTCTTAGTAACAGACCAGTTCCTTCTATAGGAAGACATGGTCTACTGCAGCTCTTAGTAACAGACCAGTTCCTTCTACAGGAAGACATGGTCTACTGCAGCTCTTAGTAACAGACCAGTTCCTTCTATAGGAAGACATGGTCTACTGCAGCTCTTAGTAACAGACCAGTTCCTTCTATAGGAAGACATGGTCTACTGCAGCTCTTAGTAACAGACCAGTTCCTTCTACAGGAAGACATGGTCTACTGCAGCTCTTAGTAACAGACCAGTTCCTTCTATAGGAAGACATGGTCTACTGCAGCTCTTAGTAACAGACCAGTTCCTTCTATAGGAAGACATGGTCTACTGCAGCTCTTAGTAACAGACCAGTTCCTTCTACAGGAAGACATGGTCTACTGCAGCTCTTAGTAACAGACCAGTTCCTTCTACAGGAAGACATGGTCTTCTGCTGCTCTTAGTAACAGACCAGTTCCTTCTACAGGAAGACATGGTCTACTGCAGCTCTTAGTAACAGACCAGTTCCTTCTACAGGAAGACATGGTCTACTGCAGCTCTTAGTAACAGACCAGTTCCTTCTACAGGAAGACATGGTCTACTGCAGCTCTTAGTAACAGACCAGTTCCTTCTACAGGAAGACATGGTCTACTGCAGCTCTTAGTAACAGACCAGTTCCTTCTACAGGAAGACATGGTCTACTGCATTTCTTAGTAACAGACTATCTCAATATTTAGTATTTTTATTCACCCCCTTAATTGCTTTCACAGTGTTTTAAAAGCCATTACGTTGTCGAGCCAAACTGCAAGTCTTAATTAACTGGTTCAATGCCTGGATTATTTATTTGTTTCCAATCCTCAAAAGACAATATCAGTGATCAATAGAACTATGTCAATAGAAAACACATCTGCTCGGTGCTGCTTCATAAATGTATCTTCTTGAGGTAATAGTCTTCCCTTATGTTGGTTTTAAATGTTATATACTATTTCACACATATTTGCATGAATGTTTTAAAATGCGTAATTTGCATGCACATAAAGACCTAACTATGGTCTCGGTTATAAACTCGACAATATGGAGTCTTTCACTGAAGAGCAAATGTAACTCATATCTATAACTCAGCCAGTAGATGGCATATCATCTCTCTCTAAATGCATTTCTCTATCAGTCTCTTGCTATAGTAAAAAGTTCCTCAAGGCATATCATTGAAGTTGCAGTGTAGCCTTGTGATGTACTCTTGTCTGTAAAAGGCAGTTCTGTGTGACAATGGCCACAAAGGCACAAAGATCTGAATAGAGCCAGTTTAGACAGTCCAGAAAGATCTGCAACATACTTTAGAATCTTGACTGCATCCCAACTTGCACCCTTTTCTCTATATAGTGCACTACTTTTGACCAAGGTCCATAGGGGGCCTATCTCTCTGCCCATAGGGCTCTGGTCAAAAGTAGTGCACTATGTAAATAAAAATGATGCCATTTGGGATGCATTCATTGTACAATGCAGGTAAAATAGATGATTTGTGTTTTGTAAGAAATGAGACATGTTGTATAACAGGCCTCCAAATACGGAAACAAGAAGATACGAAAGAGTTTTGAAACTGGCAGCAACTATCTGTTGTTCTGGAACTAGCTCTAACAAATAAACAGAATAAAACTTTACTGTCAAAGGCTCATATAGCGCAAGACTAGCCTCATTGGACAATCTGAGGTGTTTTAAAATATACTGTATTAAGGCTGTGAAGGACAATCTGAAGTGTTTTTAAGGTATTGTATTAAGGCTGTGAAGGACAATCTGAAGTGTTTTTAAGGTATTGTATTAAGGCTGTGAAGAACAATCTGAAGTGTTTTTAAGGTATTGTATTAAGGCTGTGAAGGACAATCTGAAGTGTTTTTAAGGTACTGTATCAAGGCTGTGAAGGTGTGAAGTCCATGAACTGTATTCTCCTCCAGCCGTCTAGCCTCGGATGTAGCCTACTAAACAAGTTGACAGCCTGCATGGCCCACAGACAGGGCCGGATTAATGCCTTATGACAGCTCCACCAGCATCCATATGAACTGACATCTTACAGCCATTACATAAGTGGAAACAGATGCGTTTCTGGACAGCCATCGTATGGTAACTGTTACTCAATAGAAAGACCAGTATGTCTTAACAAATAATGTTAAAGATTGCATTTTGAGTGGGGGAGAGGGACAAGATTCACATAAGTGGAAACGTTCAGCTTTTTTCTGGAGAGGCGTCATATGGTAACACATGGTAACTGTTTAATAGAAAGACCAATACATTTTTACCAAACAAATATGTCTTACCAAATAATGTTGAGACTTGGTGGAGTAGGTGGACGAGACTTGTCTACAATACCGTGGGTAGCACTAGCCAAACAGTGGGTTTTGAATGGATCTGCGTGTCCGTGTCTTGTTGTAATCATATATATGCAGTTTATTTATATGGCGGCTCTAGCTTCCTACCGCCAATGGCTGTATAATCACAGCAGTGCATTGTATTCATGAAGAACGCTGCTTGTGAGTATGTAGTGATTTACATGGCCTTGAATGGGGGGCTAGATTATACACAGCAAGAGAGAGAGAATGGAACAGTGGCTGCAATTGGATACAACATCTGTTATTTTCTATTTATTTTTGGAGAACACTCCCTTGTTGTTCAACAATAGGAATTAGATAGTCCCTATTGTGGTAACAACCTTGTTTTGATTCCTAGTGAAGGTAGGGAAAATGTACAAACCACTTTGTTTTGTAGAGAAAATGGTCTGTCTTTTTGTTTGCATGTGTCATCTCACAATACCTTAGCCCGCCATTTCAAGCCTATTTATTTTGGGCTTAAAGGTTGAGTAAGTCAGAATGTTGTCCATAAATGCACCCAAATGTATATTAAATGTAAATTATTGAATAATGTAGTTAGTTCAGTTGCTAGAGCATGGCGCTTGCAACGCCAGGGTTGTGGGTTCGATTCCCACGGGGGGCCAGTATGAAAAAAATAAATGTATGCACTCACTAACTGTAAGTTGCTCTGGATAAGATCGTCTGCCAAACGACTAAAAATGTAAACTTTTGTTAGATACTTCTCACTATTAGCTGAAATCATTTCTGTAAAACAAAAGTCATTTTAGCTGATGCGCTAGCTGTTCGGTCTGAACCTAGCATTGAATCATGGGAATTTGTTGCGATATGCAGACGTTGCCTCCAAAGACAGTACAGTATGAAGATAGGCAGAAAGTGCTTCTCCAATAGAAATCCCCGATCACGCTTGTAGGCGATGTCATGGCAACGTTGGCTAGCTAAGCTCATGCACAGAAACACGTCATCGTGTCTAACGGTTGCTCGCGCCGAGCTGTGCACGTGCAGGCCATGAAATCAAAGGCACTCCTTCGATATAAAGTTGTTTTTGACGATAATGAAAACGTCAGTCACTTTCACGAGGTTGGAGTAATAACATATTCAACTACTTAAGACATTGGCTCAAATCTAGGTTGTGCTTTTAGATTTCGAGAAAATGAACAACTAAGCAAGGATTTTCCAGTTCTCTCATTGAGTTCTAAAACCCCAAACTCCGGCATGCTTGGTCTGTTTTCGCAAGCGTTCCCGGAAGTCTTGTGATGTTGCACCTCTGGGTTTAGAAACTTTCTGTTGCCTCCCTCCGAGGCAGGTGTTGCTAGGTAACCCCCTTTACAGTTGCCGGAACCGGCTAAAGCCAGCGTGAGAAACTTGCTAATGTCTGCAAGTATGGGTAGCTGCATACGCTGAATGTGTCTGAAAGTGTTTGTACTATGAATCTAAATAAATACTGCACACTGACCCACAAAACATCTTTGCTAGATTCATGATCGTGTTGTTAGACAAAGCAAGGAATGTGAACTTCAAAACGTGATGTCGTTTTATTGGGATTTGCAGCTGTTGTTGGTAATATTGTAAATTTAGTAGGGTAACATTGGCTTACTTCAAAGTCCAACGCATATACAGTATGTGTCCATTCTGAAATGTATGTCTGTCTGTATATGTGTATTATGAACCCATGGTTGAAGCTTACGGTCAGTCCACGCGCACAGCGTTCATGAGCATTCATGTTAATTGGAAATCTGCACATGCAGATGTAAAGTACAGTTAGGAGTAGGCCATAAGGTTGCAGTTATACTAATGTACATATCATGATGTAGGCCTATCTATAATTGGTTTTGAATAATACAGTAATGCCATAATGTAACATTGTATACAGAGGACGTGAGGGCAAGTCATGTTTCACCACAGTCGCTCTCACCCGTGACAACTAATAACATTACAATACACTCTCACATTTTTAGGTATGAATAATTAATTATTTAATGAATTAGATTAATTCATATTTCAAGTACATGATTGCTTCTGGTGGTGTAGCTGCTACCTCCCAACAAAACAGAGCGTAATAAATTGATATGGCAACATATCTAGCACTAAAATCATTCATAAAATTCCTTGTGTAATTCTGGATCAGGTTTGCAATTGCAAGACGTCACCCAACGGCTAGCCAGCGTATGTTGCATGTTTGATTGTACTGTCCTTGCTTAGGGATTCACCAGATGGAACCAAAAGTTTGAAGGTTATCAGGCGTCTCATCTCCCTCTGGACTGTAATTCAGTGTCCACAATGTGCTATGGACCCTAAAGGGTCGCCATCTGCTAGCATTCACTCATTCCAAAAGGTGAGAATTAACAGACACCTACCTGGAAATGGGGTTGTGCCACGTTCTGTACAGTACAGAAATACGGTGGCTACTCACACATATGGAAGTGTTTTAAAAGAAAGCAGGCAGGCATGCATTCAAAGAAAGCATTTTAGTATTTAGGGTGGATAGTAGGTTCTGCGGATGAAGTGAGTTGCGCCAGTCCAACTGGACTCCAATCCATAGCTTTACATGTGTTGGAATGTAGAATAATAATAATATCCCATTTAGCAGACGCTTTTACCCAAAGCGACTTACAGTCATGTGTGCATACATTTTTACGTATGGGTGGTCCCGGCGATCAAACCCACTACCCTGGCGTTACAAGCGCCATGCTCTACCAATTGAGCTACAGAGGACCACAGAATAATTGGTCTGATGGACTGTATATCGCTTTTGAATAAATAATACGTCCTTATTAAAATTTGTCAACCACGGTATTTGTCCATGCATGGATTGCTGTCGTGCATCCCAAAACCCACCCCATTCCATATTTTGACTATAAAAGAGCGCACTATATAGGAGATGCGGTACCATTTGGAAATCATATTGTGTTTCATTATTCACACTACTATTGAACTAAAAGCTCTGCAGGCTTTCAAACAGACATCTATACATAATCAGCTTGATCTAGTGTGGGGGGAGTCCTACGCCCCGGTTCGGAGATAGTAATCCTGTAGCAAGGTCACAGAGCGGATACAAAGGTGAAAGGTCGTCTGTCTTGTTACACCTGCCCTTGATCTCCGCAGCTCTCCCCGAGGCTTTCATTCTGCAGATGACTTCAACCTCGAGACTATGTCTGTGTCCCAAATGGCACCCTATCCCCTTTATAGTGCACTACTTTGGACCAGAGTCCTATGGTCAAAAGTGGTCAAAAGTAGTGCACTTTAGGCATTTAGGACCAACCTCTGAGCTACAGGATTCCACATGCAGGCAGCAATGCAGGCTAGGCCTAGTGCTGTGACCTTGCTGCCGTGCAGGACAGCAAACTGCTCACTCAGAGACGTCAATCAATATCCATGCAACACACAATATAACACGAGTACTGCTTGATGAACCACTGGGCTATCACCAAGATCATCCAAGTTCAACTTCCGCAAACCAAAATGTAATTCATCGTGAGACAGAATTAGTGAGGGAACTTTTGACTCAACTTAAACACGAGTATTTCTCGCTGACCAAATCCCCGCTATCTAGGCTACGTAGATTTAGCTTGCCCCTTTTGTGGAGCATTAGCAGAAAAGTGCAGTAGTTTGGGTGAACTATGGGTTATTGGGTATGTCATACAAACAGATTAACTACTTCAATTAACCTTTGCACACTAGAAATGTACAGCTTCTCAGAAAAAGGATACAATAACAAGACTCATACCGTTTGTACAAATGACCCTATTATATATGCATGGGTTGGTGTTGGTGGAGAAAAACCTTCCCTGCTGTCAAAATTCACCTCCTTCCCCCCATTTCTATCTGAGAGGAAAATGCAAGCTGTTTACAAATAAAGGATGACAGGTTGCTAACTTAAGTTTTCTTGTAAAAAAGCTGTCAGTGACATTTATTGAGAAGAAAAGCGATTTAAAATGTTCGAGGAAAATACCAAAAAAAAAGCTGATATCTGGATGGCGATATGACCTGTTTTGACATGTACCAAATGTCCCCAAGAATACTTTCTTAGAAATATGTTTGTATAAATGTGTGTGTGTGTGTGTGTGTGTGTGTGTGTGTGTGTGTGTGTGTGTGTGTGTGTGTGTGTGTATGTGTGTGTGTGTGTGTAATTTGGTATTTTAAAGATGTTGACTTGTTTATGTACATTTCATACCTAGCTATCGATTAATATGTCGTGGATATGGAAATCTAGTTTTGTGGAAGAGCCTCAGGCTGTGCTGTATGAGTTAAACTCATACATGGAAATAGTTTTTTTTTCAAAGGAGCTGTGCAATCATGATGTTTGCATTATTCTCAATGGTTGCCAGGAAGCACAGCCCTAACAATAATATTTACAACAAATTACTTCAGAAAGCAAGCTGAAAGTATAAAAAAAAATGTCTGTTAGTCCATTAGTGTGGCAGTTACTTTTGATGGCTAAGTAACATCCATTACAGGCCTGTTGTTATGGCAACATGACAATTAGGCAACGTTGTAGTGGCATTTACTGACTCAAGAAGCTCTCAGATAAAGCCAGCTAGTATCAACTCCAAACCAAATCCAAACCAAGAGAGTGAACTACAAAGCACATACAGGGAAGGGCACTGTAGCTTCTCCCAAAATGGTCTAAGCAATACGGTCTCTTGACAATAGTTGAACAATATGAGCTTCTGGAAAACAGGAAATCGTGACCTGCTGTTGACTTATCGTGACTTTTACTGTACAACTGACTTGACCCTGGTCTTGAAGAGGCCGGTGCTTGAGGTCAATACATGTAGTGTAGCAAACACGTTTTTTATTGTTCTAGCATGAATAGATCATAAATATACAGCCACAACACTAGCCAAAATACCCTGATGGCACTATGTTTTTTTTTTATGATCCCATCAAGTGCACTGATCCATCCACAACTAAAGTTTGGTGTAGGAAACTGAATTTATTGTCTAAGTTACTGTTTGGGCAAGTGTGCATCAGAAATAGCACCCTGTTCCCTACATAGTGCACTACTTTGGACCACAACCCTACAGTAGGGGATAGGGTTCCATTTGGGAGATGGCCCATGCAATCTGAGAATGCTGTGATAAATCACTAACATCACAGCAATCAACGCCATATATATTCAGTAAGAAATTCCCAAATCAATCATGTCACAGCGACTATGTGAAATGCCTACTTAAGTCCACTGAATAAAACGGTATATTAAAACGAGACTATAATCAGAAAGTATTGACATCCCTTGACTTTATCCACATTTTGTTGTTGACACATCCTGAATTTCAAATGGATTACATGTGTATATTTTGTCACTGGTCTACACACTATACCCCATAATGTCAAAGGTTTTCAAAATTGTTACAAATTAATTAAAAATGAAAAGCTGAAATGTCTTGAGTC
Source organism: Coregonus clupeaformis (assembly GCF_020615455.1). NCBI lineage: Eukaryota > Metazoa > Chordata > Actinopteri > Salmoniformes > Salmonidae > Coregonus > Coregonus clupeaformis. Next base: position 51,330,509 of record NC_059217.1, read on the forward strand.
AATAAGTATTCAACCCCTTTGTTATGGCAAGCCTAAACACGTTCAGGAGTAAAACTGTCTTAACAAGTCACATAAAAAGTTGCATGAACTCACTATTTTTGCAATAATAATGTTAAACATGATTGTTGAATGACTACCTCATCTCTGTACCCCAAATATACAATTATCTGTAAGGCCCCTTAGTCGAGCAGTGAATTTCATACACAGATTAAACCACAAAGACCAGGTAGTTGTTGTTTTTTTCCCCAATGCCTCGCAAAGTTAATAATTACACTTTGGATGGTGTATCAATACACCCAATCACTACAAAGATACAGGCGTACCTAACTCAGTTGCCGGAGAGGAAGGAAACCGCTCAGGATTTCACCATGAGGCCTATGGTGACTTTAAATCAGTCACAGAGTTCAATGGCTGTGATAGCATAAAACTGAGGATGGATCAACAACATTGTAGTTACTCCACAATACTAACTTAATTAACAGAGGGAAAAAAGAAGCCTGTACAGAATAAAAAAATATTCTAAAACATTTAAAGTAATAATTTTAAGAAATGTGGCAAAGCAATTAACTTTTTTCCTGAATACAAAGTGTTATGTTTGGGGACAATCCAATACAACACATTACTGAGTACCACTCTCTATATTTTCAAGCATAGTGGTGGCTGCATCATGTTATGGGTATGCTTGTCATCGTTAAGAACTGGGGAGTTTTTCAGGATAAAATGGAAAACGGAATGGAGCTAAGTTATAGTTTTGACTTAAATCTACATGAAAATCTATGGCAAGACCTGAAAATGGTCAATAACAAATTTGACAGCGCTTGAAGAATTTTGAAAATAATAAAATGGGCAAATGTTGCACAATCCAGGTGTGGAAAGCTCTTAGAGACTTACCCAGAAAGATTCACAGCTGTAATCAATGCCAAATGTGCTTCTACAAAGTATTGATTCAGGGGTGTTAACACTTATGTAAATGAGATATTTCCTAAAAATTTAAAAAAAAATATATATATATTTTCACTTTGTCATTATGGGGTATTGTGTGTTTATAAGGGTGAGAAAAAATAAATATTGAATCCATTTTGAATTCCGACTGTAACACAAAATGTGAAATAAGTAAAGGGGTATGAATACTTTCTGAAAGCACTGGATGGATAAGCCCATTGAAATGAGCTAATACTGGCAGTTAGGCAGTGACATTGTGTTTAGATTACATCATCATTATAAAATACTGTATTATATAGACTGTAGGTGCAGATATTAAACATATTAGCCATTTTCCAGTGCTATTAATCAATTTACTTTTAATTCTCTGTCTGCAACAAGTACACAAAGATTAATTCCTTTTGTTAAATTCTAAAACATTTCCCAAAATGCTTAATATTAATAATAAACAATAATCAAATCAAATTAAATTAAAATGAAATATTCAACAACTGTTTTTTTTGTTGGTGTATTGTTTATTTAGTTTTAGCCTGCGGAGAAGTGCGGAGAGGGGAGTCGGTGTTGTGTTGAGGGGCTTTAATGATGAAAGGGACCAACACATCAAAGAGACCAACTCATCAGCTGTAGACAATAGACTAACAATATGGTGTCCCCGCCACTACAGATAGGATGTTGTGTCATTTTGATTATGCCAGATCTATTTCTTAGTTTTAAGTTTGATAAAAAAGCAGAGGATATTCAGGGCAAGGACACACTGATAAATAATTTAGGAAACTTAAAATTGATTCATAGCTCTGTCTAGAAAATGGTTTTATCATTTTTAGAAGAAAGAATAAAAATGGAAAGGTACACTCATTCATTGAACATAATTATGTGATATGGGCCTACCATCCTGACTATTACTCTGGAAATCAACTGGCCTCATCACAGGATGTTTGTTTGTGTGTTTGGGGGGACCACTAATGTGCAGTCAGGTCTGTGGTTAAGGCCCAGGCCATATGCCTGGGAGCCTGGGAGCTAGTTAAAGCAGTCTGGTCATGCTATGTCTTATTTTAACAGCCGATCTCCCAGATTGGTCTCCCTGGCCTCGTGAAGGCCTATAAACCCTGATTCATCATCCCCACTAGGTCACAGAGGGCTCTGAGAACAGAGCAGCTCTTGGAGGACATACAGAACTACAACAGTGCAGCTCTCAGAGGACATACAGAACTAGAACAGTGCAGCTCTCAGAGGACATACAGCACTACAACAGAGCAGCTCTCAGGTATGCTAAAGTCATTAATGATGACTGGAATCTGTCAACCCTGCAAATGGCTCCCTCCCTTACGCCCTGTCTGGCTGCATTGCTGCTGCCTTGTGCATTTTATCAGCTAAAGAGACTTGATGACGGAAAGTCTATTGAACTCTGATTGTCCCCCCACATACAAATTATCCCTTCCGCTAAAATCTTTGTGTTGGACCCAGGGTTGATTATCGGTCAGATTTCTGCTCAGTGCAAGTGATAACAGGAAAGAGTCAATTGGTCATTTATAAACTGTTGAACTCTTAGGGTGTATCCTGTCACGGTTCAGACAGACGACCAGAGGACCACAATTGCGTCACACCAGAAAGTTTATTAAACTTAAGGGAAAAGGGAAGTAGGGAGTGAATGAAGGCTCCAGGGGTAACAGGGATCCCGTCCAATGCGCTGGGTCTGTGCCCCCCCCAGTGGCAGCGATGCGTCCTATGAAGCCGGTGGTGGGTGGTCCAGAAGTCCTGGGGGGGGGGGAGACACAGACACAACAGCGCGGAATGAAACCAGGCAGCAGTACAGTTCAAGGGAATCCAAAATACGAAGTAGCAAGGCAGAAGGCTGGTCAGAGTTACCGGGATTGAAGAGTAGTCAGGAGTCGTAATGGCAGAAGCAGGTCTGGATCTCCTAAGGCAGAAGAGTATCCAATAAACAGGCAGGTCCGGGGTCACAAAACCAGGGTGAGCCAGAAGCGCGAGCAAACAGGTTCCGGGTGTGAGCTTTGCAGACGATCTGACACCGGAGAGCTGAAAGACAGGGCCTTAAATACTGGGAGAGGTTAGTGGGTAATGCAGCGCAGCTGGCAGAGTAATTAGAGCCGAGCAGAGCAGGGACAGGTGGAGCTAGTTAGGCTGAGTAGAGAGAGGGAGGTGAGCAGAGTGGAAGATAGTGGAAACCAATAAGGTGGTAACCCGGTGGAGTGAGAGGGCTCATGACAGAACCCCCCCCCCCCAAGGGACGGCCCCAGAAGTCCCAAGAGCAACACCACGCCGGGCGGGAGGAGGGGAGCCGGAGGAGGGCTAGAACTCCTCCGAACGGTCCGAGTGAACGTCCTCATCCTCGGAGGAAGCCGGAGGGCCGTGGTCGGGAGATGGGACAGGTCCCGAGACAGGATCAGGCACAGGACAGGAAGCCGAGCGGGCCGGACGGTTAGGGACCCCTCTGGGGCGGCCCCTACGGATTGCAGGTTGATCAGGATGCCGTTGGTGGAAAGCGGTGATGAGAGTCCTATCCACAATCCGACTAGCTGGCACCCAGGTCCTTTCCTCAGGTCCATAGCCCTCCCAGTCAATGAGGTACTGGAGACCCCTACCCCTCCGTCTGGACCGAAGCAGGCGGCGGACGGTGTAAACCAGACCACCATCGACGAGCCGTGGAGGAGGAGGACCAGGCGCAGCAGGGACCAGCGGACTCTCATGGATGGGCTTAATCTTAGACACATGGAAAGTGGGGTGCACCCTCAGGGAATTAGGCAGTTGGAGCCGGACAGCAGTTGGGCTAATCACTCTTATGATAGGGAATGGGCCAATGAACCGAGGTGCCAGCTTCTGCGACTCCACCCTGAGTGGCAGGTTCTTCGATGACAACCACACCCTTTGACCAACATGGTAGGTGGGAGCAGGAATTCTCCGACGGTTGGCCCCGGTAGTGTAGCTGGCAACGGACCTGAGGAGTGTGGCTCGGGTTTGTGACCAGGTGCGGCGACATCGACGGGCAAAAGCAAGTGCAGATGGGCAAGTAACCTCCTCCTCCTGGCTGGCAAATAGAGGAGGCTGGTATCCATAAACACATTGGAAAGGGGACATACCGATGGCAGAGCAGGTCAGAGAATTGTGTGCGTACTCCACCCATGTCAATTGCTGCGACCAGGAGTGGGGGTTGCGTGAAGTCATGCATCGCAGTGCCTTCTCGAGCTCCTGATTAGCCCGCTCTGACTGCCCATTGGATTGGGGATGGAATCCGGAAGTCAGACTGACTGTGGCTCCCAGCAGGTGACAGAACTCCTTCCAAAAAGCGGAGGAGAATTGTGGACCACGGTCAGAAACAACATCCCTTGGCAGTCCGTGGATCCGGAAGACGTGTTCCAGGACCACCTGGGCGGTCTCCTTGGCGGTTGGGAGCTTGGGGAGGGGAATGAAGTGTGCCATCTTGCTGAAACGGTCAACGATGGTGAGAATGACGGTCATGCCACTTGAAGGGGGGCAGCCCCGTGACAAAGTCAAGGGCGATGTGAGACCAGGGACGTCTGGGCACAGGCAGGGGCTGCAGCAATCCGGCTGGGGGCTGGCAGGACGACTTGTGTTGGTTGCAGATGGGGCAGGCTTGGACGAATTCCCGTACATCCTTCCTCAGAGAGGGCCACCAGAACCTCTGGGCGAGCAGGTTGTAAGTGCGGGTGGAGCCAGGGTGACAAGCTAGGCGGGAGTCATGTCCCCACTGAATGACCTGGGACCTCAGGTCTTCGGGGACAAAAAGGCGGTCAGCTGGGCAAGTGCTGGGACCTGGCTGGTTACGGAGAGCCTCCAGCACCTGTTCCTCAACAGCCCAGGTCAGAGCTGCAACGATGCAGGGACTTGGCAGAATCGACACAGGGTCCTTGGAGGGGTGTCATCCTTCTGGAATTGACGGGAGAGGGCGTCTGGCTTGGTGTTGCGTGATCCAGGCCGGTATGACAGAGTGAAATTAAACCTGGTGAAGAACAGGGCCCAGCGGGACTGCCTGGAGTTCAACCGTTTGGCCGTGCGGATGTACTCCAAGTTCTTATGATCGGTCCAAACGAGAAATGGAATGGTGGACCCCTCCAGCCAGTGACGCCACTCCTCCAAGGCAAGCTTCACAGCCAGCAGCTCACGGTTCCCTATGTCGTAATTGCACTCAGAGGGGGACAACCGACGTGAGAAAAAGGCACAGGGATGGAGCTTCCTATCCTCCGCAGCCCACTGAGAAATCACAGCACCAACTCCCACATCCGAGGCGTCCACCTCCACAATGAATTGCCGGTCCACATCAGGCATCTGGAGGATGGGAGCGGAGGTGAACCTCACCTTGAGGGTACTGAAGGCTTTGTCGGCTGCTGGGGTCCAGGTGAAGGGTTGCTTGGTGCTGGTTAGAGCAGTGAGAGGGGCAGCAACGGTACTGTAGTTCCGGATAAACTTCCTATAGAAGTTAGCAAACCCCAGAAACTGTTGCAGCTTCTTTCTGTTCTCCGGAACTGGCCACGAAGTGACTGCTGATACTTTGGCAGGATCCATTTGGATACTTCCTTCTGCCACTATGTACCCCAGGAAGGCCACTGTCTTGACGTGAAACTCACATTTCTCTGCCTTGGCGTAGAGGGAATTCTCCAGAAGACGATGAAGGACTTGCTGGACATGGCGGGTGTGTTCAGACAGGTTTCTGGAGTAAATTAAGATGTCATCCAGGTAAACGAAGACAAACTTGTTTAACATGTCCCGCAGTACATCATTCACTAGAGCCTGGAACACAGCAGGAGCATTGGTGAGGCCAAAAGGCATAACCAGATACTCGTAGTGGCCTGTTGGTGTATTGAATGCGGTTTTCCACTCATCTCCCTCCCGGATCCGCACTAGGTGGTAAGCGTTTCTGAGATCCAACTTGGTAAAAACAGTGGCTCCCTGGAGCAACTCAAAAGCAGAGGTGAGCAGAGGCAGAGGGTAACGGTTTTTCACTGTGATGTCGTTGAGTCCCCTGTAGTCGATGCAGGGGCGAAGAGATCCGTCCTTCTTCCCCACAAAGAAGAAGCCAGCACCAGCAGGAGATGAAGATGAACGGATTAATCCTGCGGACAGAGAGCCATTGATGTAGTCCTCCATGGACTTTCTTTCAGGAGCAGACAACGAATAAAGACGACCCCCTAGGAGGAGCTGTTCCAGGGAGGAGGTCGATGGCACAGTCGTACGGTCGGTGAGGGGGCAGAGATGTGGCTCTTGCTTTGTTAAACACCTCTCTGAGACCATGGTAGCATTCTGGGACATTGGAGAGGTCCGGAGCGGAGTTAGTAGGTACTGGCCGAGGGGGTAGTGCGGCAGCAAGCAGGCAGGTTCGGTGGCAGTCCTCTCCCCACTCCCTGATCACCCCGGTCACCCAGTCGAGCTGAGGGTTGTGCCGGGCGGAGCCATGGGTAACCCAGGATGAGGGGTTGGCCTGGAGAGGGGAGCAGGTGAAACTGGATAGTTTCTTGATGGTTTCCCGGACAGACCCATCGAGACCGGGGCCGTGACATGAGTGACCGATCCGAGTAAGTGTCCGTCCAGTGCCCGGGCAGGAATAGGAGGTGTCAAACGGAGGTTCTCCAGTCCCAGTTGGCGTGCCAGCTTGACGTCCATTATGTTGGCTTCGGCGCCAGAATCCACCAGAGCAGCCAGGGTGTGAGTTGAGTCAGAGAGGCGGAGGTGAACTTGCAGCAGGGGTTTGCGGTCGGAGGACTGGATGGTCATTGAACTCGACCGGACTCCCCCTACGCCCGGTGAGCTTCGGCCCTTTAAAGGGCAGGTTACCACACGATGTCCATCACCTCCACAATAGAGGCAGAGGTTTGAGGTGAAGCGGCGCTGGCGCTCTGCAGGAGTGAGGGAGGCTCGCCCAATCTCCATAGGCTCAGACTGATCAAGCTGACCTGGGTGAGTGGCAGTAGATGACAGGAGCCCAGTCGGATCTCTCCGAATGCCGGTAGTAGGTGGACCTTGGCGCCCCCTCTCACGACGACGGGTCTGTATCCTTCTGTCGATCCTGACAGTCAGTGCGATGGCTTCATCAAGAGTGGAAGGCAGTTCATGGGAGACCAACTCGTCCCTGATATAGTCAGCCAAACTATGGAAGAACGCGTCCACCAACGGTGGTGTGTTCCAAGAACTTCGTCTAGCCAGGGTTCGGAAGTCGATGGAATGGTCTGCGACTGTACGTCTGCCTTGTCGAATACTGAACAGTTCACGAGACGCCTCTGCGGTGGGTGAATCCAGGTCAAACACCTTCAGCATCTCCTCAGCAAACAGGTCGAAGGTTGCACATGCGGGGGTTTGACGTTCGAACTCTGCTGTTCCCCAGAGTCGAGCTCGGCCCGTCAGGTGAGTGATGGCATACCCAACTTTAGCCCCCTCCGTGGCGAAGGTCCTTGGCTGCAAGGAGAACTGAAGTCGGCAGCTAGTCAGGAATGGCCGGACCTGGGTTGAATCGCCGTTGAACCGCTCGGGGTTTCCAATCTTGGGTTCGGAGCAGCGGCTGCAATGACCGGGGCAGGTAACTCGGGGGCTGGGCTGGTGGGCAGACTGGCTGGGGGTAAGGTTGGTGAGGAGTTGAATGAGCATGGCGAGTTGTTGTTGCTGCTGCTGGAACTGCTGCTCATGCTCATCGGTTTCCATGTCGGGGAAAGTGTGCGCTGAGTCCATAATGGTCAGATCGTACTGTCACGGTTCAGACAGACGACCAGAGGACCACAATTGCGTCACACCAGAAAGTTTATTAAACTTAAGGGAAAAGGGAAGTAGGGAGTGAATGAAGGCTCCAGGGGTAACAGGGATCCCGTCCAATGCGCTGGGTCTGTGCCCCCCCCAGTGGCAGCGATGCGTCCTATGAAGCCGGTGGTGGGTGGTCCAGAAGTCCTGGGGGGGGGGGGAGACACAGACACAACAGCGCGGAATGAAACCAGGCAGCAGTACAGTTCAAGGGAATCCAAAATACGAAGTAGCAAGGCAGAAGGCTGGTCAGAGTTACCGGGATTGAAGAGTAGTCAGGAGTCGTAATGGCAGAAGCAGGTCTGGATCTCCTAAGGCAGAAGAGTATCCAATAAACAGGCAGGTCCGGGGTCACAAAACCAGGGTGAGCCAGAAGCGCGAGCAAACAGGTTCCGGGTGTGAGCTTTGCAGACGATCTGACACCGGAGAGCTGAAAGACAGGGCCTTAAATACTGGGAGAGGTTAGTGGGTAATGCAGCGCAGCTGGCAGAGTAATTAGAGCCGAGCAGAGCAGGGACAGGTGGAGCTAGTTAGGCTGAGTAGAGAGAGGGAGGTGAGCAGAGTGGAAGATAGTGGAAACCAATAAGGTGGTAACCCGGTGGAGTGAGAGGGCTCATGACATATCCCAAATGACCAGTGTTGGTGAGTAGTGAACTACATGTAGTTCAACTAGCAATTTAACTAAACTGAACAAAAATATAAATGCAACATGGAAAGTGTTGGTCCCATGTCCCATGAGCTGAAATAAAATATCCCTGAAATGTTCCATACCCACAAAAAGCTTATGTCTCTCACATTTTGTGGACACATTTGTTTACATCCCTGTTAGTGAGCATTTCTTCTTTGCCAAGATAACCCATCCACCTGACAGGTGTGGCATATCAACAAGCTGATTAAACAGCATGATCATTACACAGGCTCACCTTGTGCTGGGGACAATAAACGCCACTCTAAAATGTGCAGTTTTGTCACACAACACTATGCCACAGATGCCTCAAGTTTTGAGGGAGTGTACAATTGGCATGTTGACTACAGGAATGTCCCCCAGAGCTGTTGCCAGAGAAGTTAATGTTAATTTATCTACCATAAGCTGACCTCCAACGTTGTTTAAGAGAATTTGGCAGTACGTCCAACCGGCCTCACAACTGCAGACCACGTGTATGGCGTTGTGTGGGCGAGCGGTTTGCTGATGTCAGCGTTGTGAACAGAGTGCCCAATGGTGGCGGTAGGGTTATGGTATGGGCAGGCATAAGCTACTGACAATGAACACAATTGTATTTTATCGATGGCAATTTGAATGCAGAGAAATACCGTGACGAGGTCCTGAGGCCCATTGTGAGGCCCCTTTCTTTTAAGGTGTCTGCGACCAACAGATGCATATCTGTATTCCCAGTAATGTGAAATCCCTAGATTAGGGCCTAACTAATTTATTTCAATTGACTGATTTTCTCATATGAACTGTAACTCAGTAAAATCTTTGAAATTGTTGCATGCTGTGTTTATATTTTTGTTCAGTATACATTTTGCAGTAGCTTGGTGGTAGTTAAACTAAATTCAAATCTAGGTAGTGGACAGATAATCCAATCTCTGCTGTGGAGCTTTGCAGCTCCTTCAGGGTTATCTTTGGTCTCTTTTTGGCCTCTCTGATTAATGCCCTCCTTGCCTTGTCCGTGAGTTTTGGTGGGTGGCCCTCTCTTGGCAGGTTTGTTGTGGTGCCATATTCTTTCCATATTTAGGGGCTTCATAGCAAAGGGGGTGAATACATATGCACCTACCACTTTTCCGTTATTTACTTTTTAGAATTTTTTGAAACAAAGTCATTTTTTTCATTTCACTTCACCAATTTGGACTATTTTGTGTATGTCCATTACATGAAAAATCCATTTAAATTACAGGTTGTAATGCAACAAAATAGGAAAAAAACGCCAAGGGGGATGAATACTTTTGCAAGGCACTGTACATGTTGAAAGTTTTGTTGTGTATTTTGAAAACTGATTGTTAAAAGAATACTTTGTGCTCACAACAGAGTCAAACGTGAAAGGGAAGCCCAGATGACCAAGTCGCTGAAAAACATCTGGCCGGCAAACCAGGTTGCGGAGTACATGGAGGAGACCATGATCCAGAGGGCTCAGTGGAGAAGGTAGAATGGGGCCAAGACATTCGAGATCCGCGTCTGCTGGATACTCCAGGCATGGTGGGTATTTAAAAAATTAATAAAAATTGATTCTGATTAACTAACCTGGTTGACACAACCCACGTGACTCACAGAACAGAGTTAGCTTTGACCACACTGGTCTGGAAAGGAGTCTGTTTGTTAATGCAATATTCGCTAATAAATTGTGCGACAGGGTTTGATTGGTTCTCTTAAATGTTTTTTTTTCTTCCTCATGTGGATCTGAGCAAGTGTGATGTCATACATTTTTGTGGATATGTATGTAAATGTTAAGTTGTCTATTGTTTTTTGTCAAAGTATGTTTTGTTTGTAAAAAAAAAAATCAAAAAAAAAAAAGTTAAATAAAATATTACAAAAAAATTAATTGTCTGCTTTACTACAGATTGCTCAGGACTTGTACATTTTAAATCCGGACTTCTTGGGAAAACTCATTGATAACTGGATTGCGGTCTTCAAGGACAAAAAAAAAACTTAGAGAGAAGCAGGCCAAAGATCTTCTCTTTAAAGTGCAGGTATAGTTTGAAATGACCCTGCTGGTGGTGCCTCAGATGCTCATTTATTTTTAACCTGAAACAATCCAGTTATTCACTAAACATTCTTCTCTCCAGATACACAAGGTGACATCGCTTTAAGACTTCTGCCAGCGGTCCTCCCAACACCAGTCTACAAGATGGGCAGAAACACCTTCAGACCCAGCTTCAGTGAGACCAGAAAGTCCTTCATTGTCTTGCAGCCTGTCAGTTTAAATAGTGGATAGGCATAGGGAGGTTGATGGGGAAATTAGATGACGCCATTTTGTAAACCATGAATGAAAGGAACACCATTCCAAAATCTGTTACACATAAATGCACACTCCAAGACATTAGGTAGGTTTCCATCCAATTTGCAACAGGTTTTCATAAGAATATTAAAAAACCTGCATAAAACAATATGTGTATTTTCCCATCGGAGATGTTTCCAGCAAACGGACTTTTTGTGGATAAAAGGCTGTGGGTGATGACGTAGTGCACATATAAATACCTTTTCCATTAACTTTACATGTACCAAATAAAACGTACAAGTTAAATGGGTTTCCGTCATATTTTTAACTCTCCTGATGGTTTTGTCACAGGTGACCTGACCCTACCCATTTGCGTTGGCTCTTTGGGACTGCTCACAGGTGTTTAGAGTCATTAGTTACTTACTTACTAACTGTAAGTCGCTCTGGATAAGAGCGTCTGCTAAATGACTAAAATGTAAAAAAAAATTAATTAGTGAACCGGCATTTGGCGCAAGGTACACTGCTTCGGGGCACTGGATGTGTGTGCTTCAAGTCCTATTGTGTGTTTATCAACTTTCCCACTGTGCCCAAGCATGGGAATTCCTACAGACCACGGTGTATCAGCTGCCAGGAACAGAATCCCCCCCTCAGTAGAACTGTTGCGAGAATGTATTTTTTCTTCTTCTACTGAACAATAGCGGATGAATATCTGCTCTTGTATGTAGCGTGAGACGTGACAGGAGGAAGCGCAGCCCTCCGGCTGATGTGTTCCTGTGAATTACTAGATCAGTGGATGAGCCATGAGTGTCTCATTTCAATGCTAATATGTTCTTAAGGCACTATTTATAGCTCTGTTAAATTGACTTTTAGTTGTGTATTTTAATGCGTTTGTGCCTGCTTTTTGCCTGCAGTACGGTATGTGGCTCGTTTGCCTTTAGTTCAACTACGGAAGCGCGTTCTGGTACGCTTTCATTCTATCCCAACGATTTATTTTAAATACAAATGTTACATTTTTGGGGATTTGTGAAAAGTGCTTTATGAATGAAATACCGTTATTACGTAATGGCAGTCATTAGTCCGTGTCCTTAGTAGGGACCTTCAAATGTAATATTTTACTCTAGTTCGGTGTAACAATGTTTTAACTTGACGCAAATGTAGACCATTATTTTTATGGCAAAAAGGCATGGTGTGTGTGTGTGTGTGTGTGTGCCGTCACCTGAGATAGCTGAAGTGTGTCAGCGAGTGTGAATATCTATTGATTAGCTCTGGCACTGTCTGATACACAGATCTGTTTTAATACGTCAGGACTACCGGGCATGATGACACCTTGCTGTCCCCAGTCCGCCTGGCCTTGCTGCTATTCCAGTTTCAACTGTTCTGCCTGCGGCTACGAAACCCCTACCTGTCCCAGACCTGCTGTTTTCAACTCTAAATGATCGGCTATGAAAAGCCAACTGAGAGACCTGAGCCCTAGGACCATACGTCGGGACTACCGGCCGTGGTGACTCCTTGCTGTCCCCAGTCCGCCTGGCCTTGCTGCTATTCCAGTTTAAACTGTTCTGCCTGCGGTTATGGAACCCCTACCTGTCCCAGACCTGCTGTTTTAAACTCTGATATGATCGGCTATGAAAAGCCAACTGAGATTTATTCCTGATTATTATTTGACCATGCTTGTCACTTATGAACATTTTTGAACATCTTGGCATGGTTCTGTTATAATCTCCACCCGGCACAGCCAGAAGAGGACTGGCCACCCCTCATAGCCTGGTTCCTCTCTAGGTTTCTTCCTAGGTTTTGCCTTTCTAGGGAGTTTTTCCTAGCCACCGTGCTTCTACACCTGCATTACTAGCTGTTTGGGGTTTTAGGCTGGGTTTCTGTACAGCACTTCGAGATATTAGCTGATGTAAGAAGGGCTATATAAAATAAAATTGATTGATTGATTGATCTGTTTTAATACCACTTAAGACAGACTGTGTCTCACGCACGCATGCTTTGTTTTTCTCAGATTGCAATCTGAGTGTCCACCTCAAGTTCAGCTGAGGCTTTAGTCTGATGTTTGGACTGTTTGGTTCATGAAATAATATACATTCTAATAATCAATCCTATCTGATGAAATCTTATCTTGTGAAATAATACATATTTAGACAGGGTTTTTTCAATGTTCTTAAAAAAATAAATATATATTCTTGTACATTCTCTGACGTGATGCACTGTACCAATTTGGTAACGTCTTCCAATTTTCAAATGACTTGTAGCTAGCTATCCTTGTAAGAGTTTGTTGAAGTCATATTGTATTTACACGTTGTCTGCAAAGCACTAGCAAGCTAAGTAGGACTTCCAGTATGTTTCCAAACTCATTCCATGGACATATCCCCTTTCTTTCCCCTCCTCAAACACATTGCTGTGCCTCAACACAGTATTTGTTTTCAAGTATTTCATAAAGACCCCGATGAATTGTCATCGGAATATAATGCAGACGTCAACATTGTTTTGTTCTTATTTTTAATGGTTTGGGAATAACACATATCATCTATTCATCCAAATGTTGATACGAAGAAGCATACTGTTCTGAATTCTGTACTATTGAGAAAATAACTATTACTCCATGATACTTGTGAGAGATGGCTTGATCTCTCCCTGGGCTATAGACATTTCGTTGCCGATAATATGATAAAGAAATATCTTGGTTCATGGCTTCATAAGGGGTCGGCATGTGTGGATTTGAGATACCAATACAGCCAGCAGCATTGAATCATTAACACAAGCTCTCTTTAGAAGTAGTTTTAATTCCATATTCAGTTCACTGATAAAATAATACAATACAAAATAATCTAAGGCATTGGACTCAATTCATTTGAAAACCACATTGCCGTTTTTTTACGCAGTAGTTATTTTTCTCATTCATTAAAGTCACAAAATGTTCTGTATAGTCTGGTACTACCACTTCCAGACAGTTTCCAGAACATGAGATTTGAATACACAGTCAGTCACAAAGACAACATTGCTATGGTGGGTCTGGTTGAAGCAAGAAACCCTGAACTCGGTGCTTGTGAAGTCTCCTCACTCTGATTTTCCTTTCATTGCAAATTGGACTTTATATTTCGATATGAGCAGGGTTTGAGTAAAGAGTATATTGCTTTCTTTGCTAGTTAAATGTCTAAATGCAATTCGAATCGGTGCAGAGCTCATCAATATGAAATTGGTGCAGCAGAGTGAAACGGAATGGAAGGAGACAGAACTGGATTGACACTCTCCAGTCCTCTAAACCCAGTTGGCCATTTTCTGAAGCCTCCATCGTTGCCGATTAGGAACTTTCCAGGAAATAAAACATATGGAGTCAGTTTGAGGCTTCTCCTTGAAAGCAATACGGAAGCACTGAGTATGTGAATCAAACCTCTAAATTCTTGATATCTTAGATCAGTATCTTCATATGTTCACTACATAGCTATCGTCTGAGTAATACAGTGCTTGGTGAATATCGGAACTGCGTGGATGTGACTTGGTCTATATATATCCCGATTCCCCAGTATTTTATAACCCCCAGTATATCCCTATTCCCCAGTATTGTATAACCCCCAGTATATCCCTATTCCCCAGTATTGTATAACCCCCAGTATATCCATATTCCCCAGTATTGTATAACCCCCAGTATATCCCTATTCCCCAGTATTGTATAACCCCCGGTATATCCCTATTCCCCAGTATTGTATAACCCCCAGTATATCCCTATTCCCCAGTATTGTATAACCCCCAGTATATCCCTATTCCCCAGTATTGTATAACCCCCAGTATATCCCCTTTCCCCCAGTATTGTATAACCCCCAGTATATCCCTATTCCCCCAGTATTGTATAACCCCCTAGTATATCCCTATTCCCCAGTATTGTATAACCCCCAGTATATCCCTATTCCCCAGTATTGTATAACCCCCAGTATATCCCGTTCCCCAATATTGTATAACCCCCAGTATATCCCTATTCCCCAGTATTGTATAACCCCCAGTATATCCCTATTCCCCAGTATTGTATAACCCCCAGTATATCCCTATTCCCCAGTATTGTATAACCCCCAGTATATCCCTATTCCCCAGTATTGTATAACCCCCAGTATATCCCGTTCCCCAGTATTGTATAACCCCCAGTATATCCGTATTCCCCCAGTATTGTATAACCCCCAGTATATCCCTATTCCCCAGTATTGTATAACCCCCAGTATATCCCTATTCCCCAGTATTGTATAACACCCAGTATATCCCTATTCCCCAGTATTATATAACACCCAGTATATCCCTTTCCCCAGTATTGTATAACCCCCAGTATATCCCTTTTCCCCAGTATTGTATAACCCCCAGTATATCCCTTTCCCCAGTATTGTATAACCCCCAGTATATCCCTTTTCCCCAGTATTGTATAACCCCCAGTATATCCCTTTACCCAGTATTGTATAACCCCCAGTATATCCCTTTCCCCAGTATTGTAAAACCCCCAGTATATCCCTATTCCCCAGTATTGTATAACCCCCAGTATATCCCCTTTCCCCAGTATTGTATCACCCCCAGTATATCCCTATCCCCCAGTATTGTATAACCCCCAGTATATCCCTATTCCCCAGTATTGTATAACCCCCAGTATATCCCTTTCCCCAGTATTGTATAACCCCCAGTATATCCCTATTCCCCAGTATTGTATAACCCCCAGTATATCCCTTTCCCCAGTATTGTATAACCCCCAATATATCCCTTTTCCCCAGTATTGTATAACCCCCAGTATATCCCTATTCCCCAGTATTGTATAACCCCCAGTATATCCCTATTCCCCAGTATTGTATAACCCCCAGTATATCCCTATTCCCAGTATTGTATAACCCCCAGTATATCCCTTTCCCCAGTATTGTATAACCCCCAGTATATCCCTATTCCCCAGTAAATGTAAATGTAAATGTATAACCCCCAGTATATCCCTATTCCCCAGTATTGTATAACCCCCAGTATATCCCTATTCCCCAGTATTGTATAACCCCCAGTATATCCCTATTCCCCAGTATTGTATAACCCCCAGTATATCCCTATTCCCCAGTATTGTATAACCCCCAGTATATCCCCTTTCCCCAGTATTGTATAACCCCCAGTATATCCCTATTCCCCAGTATTGTATAACCCCCAGTATATCCCTATTCCCCAGTATTGTATAACCCCCAGTATATCCCTATTCCCCAGTATTGTATAACCCCCAGTATATCCCTATTCCCCAGTATTGTATAACCCCGAGTATATCCCTTTTCCCCCGGTATTGTATAACCCCCAGTATATCCCTATTCCCCAGTATTGTATAACCCCCAGTATATCCCTTTCCCCAGTATTGTATAACCCCCAATATATCCCTTTCCCCAGTATATCCCTATTCCCCAGTATTGTATAACCCCCAGTATATCCCTATTCCCCAGTATTGTATAACCCCCAGTATATCCCTATTCCCAGTATTGTATAACCCCCAGTATATCCCTTTCCCCAGTATTGTATAACCCCCAGTATATCCCTATTCCCCAGTAAATGTAAATGTAAATGTATAACCCCAGTATATCCCTATTCCCCAGTATTGTATAACCCCCAGTATATCCCTATTCCCCAGTATTGTATAACCCCCAGTATATCCCTATTCCCCAGTATTGTATAACCCCCAGTATATCCCTATTCCCCAGTATTGTATAACCCCCAGTATATCCCCTTTCCCCAGTATTGTATAACCCCCAGTATATCCCTATTCCCCAGTATTGTATAACCCCCAGTATATCCCTATTCCCCAGTATTGTATAACCCCCAGTATATCCCTATTCCCCAGTATTGTATAACCCCCAGTATATCCCTATTCCCCAGTATTGTATAACCCCGAGTATATCCCTTTTCCCCCGGTATTGTATAACCCCCAGTATATCCCTATTCCCCAGTATTGTATAACCCCCAGTATATCCCTATTCCCCAGTATTGTATAACCCCCAGTATTTCCCTATTCCCCAGTATTGTATAACCCCCAGTATATCCCTATTCCCCAGTATTGTATAACCCCCAGTATATCCCTATTCCCCAGTATTGTATAACCCCCAGTATATCCCTATTCCCCAGTATTGTATAACCCCCAGTATATCCCTATTCCCCAGTATTGTATAACCCCCATTATATCCCTATTCCCCAGTATTGTATAAACCCCAGTATATCCTTTTCCCCAGTATTGTATAACCCCCAGTATATCCCTATTCCCCAGTATTGTATAACCCCCAGTATATCCCTTTCCCCAGTATTGTATAACCCCCAGTATATCCCTATTCCCCAGTATTGTATAACCCCCAGTATATCCCTATTCCCCAGTATTGTATAACCCCCAGTATATCCCTATTCCCCAGTATTGTATAACCCCCAGTATATCCATATTCCCCCAGTATATCCCTATTCCCCAGTATTGGATAACCCCCAGTATATCCCTATTCCCCAGTATTGTATAACCCCCAGTATATCCCTATTCCCCAGTATTGTATAACCCCCAGTATATCCCTATTCCCCAGTATTGTATAACCCCCAGTATATCCCTTTCCCCAGTATTGTATAACCCCCAGTATATCCCTATTCCCCAGTATTGTATAACCCCCAGTATATCCCTATTCCCCAGTATTGTATAACCCCCAGTATATCCCTATTCCCCAGTATTGTATAACCCCAGTATATCCCTATTCCCCAGTATTGTATAACCCCCAGTATATCCCTATTCCCCCAGTATATCCCTATTCCCCAGTATTGGATAACCCCCAGTATATCCCTATTCCCCAGTATTGTATAACCCCCAGTATATCCCTATTCCCCAGTATTGTATAACCCCCAGTATATCCCTATTCCCCAGTATTGTATAACCCCCAGTATATCCCTTTTCCCCAGTATTGTATAACCCCCAGTATATCCCTATTCCCCAGTATTGTATAACCCCCAGTATATCCCTATTCCCCAGTATTGTATAACCCCCAGTATATCCCTATTCCCCAGTATTGTATAACCCCCAGTATATCCCTATTCCCCAGTATTGTATAACCCCCAGTATATCCCTATTCCCCAGTATTGTATAACCCCCAGTATATCCCTATTCCCCAGTATTGTATAACCCCCAGTATATCCCTATTCCCCAGTATTGTATAACCCCCAGTATATCCCTATTCCCCAGTATTATAACCCCAGTATATCCCCCCAGTATTGTATAACCCCCAGTATATCCCTATTCCCCAGTATTGTATAACCCCCAGTATATCCCTATTCCCCAGTATTGTATAACCCCCAGTATATCCCTATTCCCCAGTATTGTATAACCCCCAGTATATCCCTATTCCCCAGTATTGTATAACCCCCAGTATATCCCTATTCCCCAGTATTGTATAACCCCCAGTATATCCCTATTCCCCAGTATTGTATAACCCCAGTATATCCCTATTCCCCAGTATTGTATAACCCCCAGTATATCCCTATTCCCCAGTATTGTATAACCCCCAGTATATCCCTATTCCCCAGTATTGTATAACCCCAGTATATCCCTATTCCCCAGTATTGTATAACCCCCAGTATATCCCTATTTCCCCAGTATTGTATAACCCCCAGTATATCCCCTATTCCCCAGTATTGTATAACCCCCAGTATATCCCTATTCCCCAGTATTGTATAACCCCCAGTATATCCCTTTTCCCCAGTATTGTATAACCCCAGTATATCCCTATTCCCCCAGTATTGTATAACCCCCAGTATATCCCTATTCCCCAGTATTGTATAACCCCCAGTATATCCCTATTCCCCAGTATTGTATAACCCCCAGTATATCCCTATTCCCCAGTATTGTATAACCCCCAGTATATCCCTATTCCCCAGTATTGTATAACCCCCAGTATATCCCTATTCCCCAGTATTGTATAACCCCCAGTATATCCCTATTCCCCCAGTATTGTATAACCCCAGTATATCCCTATTCCCCAGTATTGTATAACCCCCAGTATATCCCTATTCCCCAGTATTGTATAACCCCCAGTATATCCCTATTCCCCAGTATTGTATAACCCCCAGTATATCCCTATTCCCCAGTATTGTATAACCCCCAGTATATCCCTATTCCCCAGTATTGTATAACCCCCAGTATATCCCTATTCCCCAGTATTGTATAACCCCCAGTATATCCCTATTCCCCAGTATTGTATAACCCCCAGTATATCCCTATTCCCCAGTATTGTATAACCCCCAGTATATCCTATTCCCCAGTATTGTATAACCCCCAGTATATCCCTATTCCCCAGTATTGTATAACCCCCCAGTATATCCCTATTCCCCAGTATTGTATAACCCCCAGTATATCCCTATTCCCCAGTATTGTATAACCCCCAGTATATCCTATTTCCCCCCAGTATATCCCTATTCCCCAGTATTGTATAACCCCAGTATATCCCTATTTCCCCAGTATTGTATAACCCCCAGTATATCCCTATTCCCCAGTATTGTATAACCCCCAGTATATCCCTATTCCCCAGTATTGTATAACCCCCAGTATATCCCTATTCCCCAGTATTGTATAACCCCCAGTATATCCCTATTCCCCAGTATTGTATAACCCCCAGTATATCCCTATTCCCCAGTATTGTATAACCCCCCATATATCCCTATTCCCCAGTATTGTATAACCCCCAGTATATCCCTATTCCCCAGTATTGTATAACCCCAGTATATCCTTCCCCAGTATATCCCTTTCCCCAGTATTGTATAACCCCCAGTATATCCCTATTCCCCAGTATTGTATAACCCCCAGTATATCCCTATTCCCCAGTATTGTATAACCCCCAGTATATCCCTATTCCCCAGTATTGTATAACCCCCAGTATATCCCTATTCCCCAGTATTGTATAACCCCCAGTATATCCCTATTCCCCAGTATTGTATAACCCCCAGTATATCCCTATTCCCAGTATTGTATAACCCCCAGTATATCCCTATTCCCCAGTATTGTATAACCCCCAGTATATCCCTATTCCCCCAGTATTGTATAACCCCCAGTATATCCCTATTCCCCAGTATTGTATAACCCCCAGTATATCCCTATTCCCCAGTATTGTATAACCCCCAGTATATCCCTATTCCCCAGTATTGTATAACCCCCAGTATATCCCTATTCCCCAGTATTGTATAACCCCAGTATATCCCTATTCCCCAGTATTGTATAACCCCCAGTATATCCCTATTCCCCAGTATTGTATAACCCCCAGTATATCCCTATTCCCCAGTATTGTATAACCCCCAGTATATCCCTATTCCCCCAGTATTGTATAACCCCCAGTATATCCCTATTCCCCAGTATTGTATAACCCCCAGTATATCCCTATTCCCCAGTATTGTATAACCCCCAGTATATCCCTATTCCCCAGTATTGTATAACCCCCAGTATATCCCTATTCCCCAGTATTGTATAACCCCCAGTATATCCCTATTCCCCAGTATTGTATAACCCCCAGTATATCCCTATTCCCCAGTATTGTATAACCCCCAGTATATCCCTATTCCCCAGTATTGTATAACCCCCAGTATATCCCTATTCCCCAGTATTGTATAACCCCAGTATATCCCTATTCCCCAGTATTGTATAACCCCCAGTATATCCCTATTCCCCAGTATTGTATAACCCCCAGTATATCCCTATTCCCCAGTATTGTATAACCCCCAGTATATCCCTATTCCCCAGTATTGTATAACCCCCAGTATATCCCTATTCCCCAGTATTGTATAACCCCCAGTATATCCCTATTCCCCAGTATTGTATAACCCCCAGTATATCCCTATTCCCCAGTATTGTATAACCCCCAGTATATCCCTATTCCCCAGTATTGTATAACCCCCAGTATATCCCTATTCCCCAGTATTGTATAACCCCCAGTATATCCCTATTCCCCCAGTATTGTATAACCCCAGTATATCCCTATTCCCCAGTATTGTATAACCCCCAGTATATCCCTATTCCCCAGTATTGTATAACCCCCAGTATATCCCTATTCCCCAGTATTGTATAACCCCCAGTATATCCCTATTCCCCAGTATTGTATAACCCCCAGTATATCCCTATTCCCCAGTATTGTATAACCCCCAGTATATCCCTATTCCCCAGTATTGTATAACCCCAGTATATCCCTATTCCCCAGTATTGTATAACCCCCAGTATATCCCTATTCCCCAGTATTGTATAACCCCAGTATATCCCTATTCCCCAGTATTGTATAACCCCCAGTATATCCCTATTCCCCAGTATTGTATAACCCCCCAGTATATCCCTATTCCCCAGTATTGTATAACCCCCAGTATATCCCTATTCCCCAGTATTGTATAACCCCCAGTATATCCCTATTCCCCAGTATTGTATAACCCCCAGTATATCCCTATTCCCCAGTATTGTATAACCCCAGTATATCCCTATTCCCCAGTATTGTATAACCCCCAGTATATCCCTATTCCCCAGTATTGTATAACCCCAGTATATCCCTATTCCCCAGTATTGTATAACCCCCAGTATATCCCTATTCCCCAGTATTGTATAACCCCCAGTATATCCCTATTCCCCAGTATTGTATAACCCCCAGTATATCCCTATTCCCCAGTATTGTATAACCCCCAGTATATCCCTATTCCCCAGTATTGTATAACCCCAGTATATCCCTATTCCCCAGTATTGTATAACCCCCAGTATATCCCTATTCCCCAGTATTGTATAACCCCCAGTATATCCCTATTCCCCAGTATTGTATAACCCCTAGTATATCCCTATTCCCCAGTATTGTATAACCCCCAGTATATCCCTATTCCCCCAGTATATCCCTATTCCCCAGTATTGTATAACCCCCAGTATATCCCTATTCCCCCAGTATTGTATAACCCCCAGTATATCCCTATTCCCCAGTATTGTATAACCCCAGTATATCCCTATTCCCCAGTATTGTATAACCCCCAGTATATCCCTTTTCCCCAGTATTGTATAACCCCCAGTATATCCCTATTCCCCAGTATTGTATAACCCCCAGTATATCCCTATTCCCCAGTATTGTATAACCCCCAGTATATCCCTATTCCCCAGTATTGTATAACCCCCAGTATATCCCTATTCCCCAGTATTGTATAACCCCCAGTATATCCCTATTCCCCAGTATTGTATAACCCCCAGTATATCCCTATTCCCCAGTATTGTATAACCCCCAGTATATCCCTATTCCCCAGTATTGTATAACCCCAGTATATCCCTATTCCCCAGTATATCCCTATTCCCCAGTATTGTATAACCCCCAGTATATCCCTATTCCCCCCAGTATTGTATAACCCCCAGTATATCCCTATTCCCCAGTATTGTATAACCCCCAGTATATCCCTATTCCCCAGTATTGTATAACCCCCAGTATATCCCTTTTCCCCAGTATTGTATAACCCCCAGTATATCCCTATTCCCCAGTATTGTATAACCCCCAGTATATCCCTATTCCCCAGTATTGTATAACCCCCAGTATATCCCTATTCCCCAGTATTGTATAACCCCCAGTATATCCCTATTCCCCAGTATTGTATAACCCCCAGTATATCCCTATTCCCCAGTATATCCCTATTCCCCAGTATTGTATAACCCCTAGTATATCCCTATTCCCCCAGTATATCCCTATTCCCCAGTATTGTATAACCCCCAGTATATCCCTATTCCCCAGTATTGTATAACCCCCAGTATATCCCTTTTCCCCAGTATTGTATAACCCCCAGTATATCCCTATTCCCCCAGTATTGTATAACCCCCAGTATATCCCTATTCCCCCAGTATTTTATAACCCCCAGTATATCCCTATTCCCCCAGTATTTTATAACCCCCAGTATATCCCTATTCCCCAGTATTGTATAACCCCCAGTATATCCCTATTCCCCAGTATTGTATAACCCCCAGTATATCCCTTTCCCCAGTATTGCATAACCCCCAGTATATCCCTATTCCCCCAGTATTGTATAACCCCCAGTATATCCTTTTCCCCAGTATTGTATAACCCCAGTATATCCCTATTCCCCAGTATTGTATAACCCCCAGTATATCCCTATTCCCCAGTATTGTATAACCCCCGGTATATCCATATTCCCAGTATTGTATAACCCCCAGTATATCCCTATTCCCCAGTATTGTATAACCCCCAGTATATCCCTATTCCCCAGTATTGTATAACCCCCAGTATATCCCGTTCCCCAGTATTGTATAACCCCCAGTATATCCCTTTCCCCAGTATTGTATAACCCCCAGTATATCCTTTTCCCCAGTATTGTATAACCCCCAGTATATCCCTTTCCCCAGTATTGTATAACCCCCAGTATATCCCTATTCCCCAGTATTGTATAACCCCCAGTATATCCCTATTCCCCAGTATTGTATAACCCCCAGTATATCCCTTTCCCCAGTATTGTATAACCCCCAGTATATATCCCTTTCCCCAGTATTGTATAAACCCCAGTATATCCCTATTCCCCAGTATTGTATAACCCCCAGTATATCCCTATTCCCCAATATTGTATAACCCCCAGTATATCCCTATTCCCCAGTATTGTATAACCCCCAGTATATCCCTATTCCCCAGTATTGTATAACCCCCAGTATATCCCTATTCCCCAGTATTGTATAACCCCCAGTATATCCCTATTCCCCAGTATTGTATAACCCCCAGTATATCCCTATTCCCCAGAATTGTATAACCCCCAGTATATCCCTTTCCCCAGTATTGTATAACCCCCAGTATATCCCTTTCCCCAGTATTGTATAACATTTTTACATTTACATTTTCGTCATTTAGCAGACGCTCTTATCCAGAGCGACTTACAGGAGCAATTAGGGTTAAGTGCCTTGCTCAAGGGCACATCGACAGATTTTTCACCTAGTCGGCTCGGGGATTAGAACCAGCGACCTTTCGGTTACTGGCACAACGCTCTAAACCACTAAGCTACCTGCCGCCCCATAACCCCCAGTATATCCCTATTCCCCAGTATTGTATAACCCCCAGTATATCCCTATTCCCCAGTATTGTATAACCCCCAGTATATCCCTATTCCCCAGTATTGTATAACCCCCAGTATATCCCTATTCCCCAGTATTGAATAACCCCCAGTATATCCCTATTCCCCAGTATTGTATAACCCCAGTATATCCCTTTCCCCAGTATTGTATAACCCCCAGTATATCCCTATTCCCCAGTATTGTATAACTCCCAGTATATCCCTATTCCCCAGTATTGTATAACCCCCAGTATATCCCTATTCCCCAGTATTGTATAACCCCCAGTATATCCCTTTCCCCAGTATTGTATAACCCCCAGTATATCCCTATTCCCCAGTATTGTATAACCCCCAGTATATCCCTATTCCCCAGTATTGTATAACCCCAGTATATCCCTATTCCCCAGTATTGTATAACCCCAGTATATCCCTATTCCCCAGGATTGTATAACCCCCAGTATATCCCTATTCCCCAGTATTGTATAACCCCCAGTATATCCCTATTCCCCAGTATTGTATAACCCCCAGTATATCCCTATTCCCCAGTATTGTATAACCCCCAGTATATCCCTATTCCCCAGTATTGTATAACCCCAGTATATCCCTATTCCCCAGGATTGTATAACCCCCAGTATATCCCTATTCCCCAGTATTGTATAACCCCCAGTATATCCCTATTCCCCAGTATTGTATAACCCCCAGTATATCCCTATTCCCCAGTATTGTATAACCCCCAGTATATCCCTATTCCCCAGTATTGTATAACCCCCAGTATATCCCTATTCCCCAGTATTGTATAACCCCCAGTATATCCCGTTCCCCAGTATTGTATAACCCCCAGTATATCCCTATTCCCCAGTATTGTATAACCCCCAGTATATCCCTATTCCCCAGTAAACTATTCCCTACTTTTCCAATGAATCAGGTCTTTGTACTTGTTATCTGTCAGTCAACATTTGATACCAATAGACTAAGATTTAACAAATGCCCCCTGCTGCTCTCAGCCCACAAATTATGCTACGCTTGAAGATTTGACTGCAGTAGCAAATTATTAAATGCTTTTTCTTGATCCCAAGGGTGTCAGCCACGCCATAATAAATACAATTTCACAATATGGTAATGATTACTAGAGGGAAGCTAACAAGGAGTTGATGAAGTTAACAAAACCAACTGTGCTGTAAACTGTAAGGTTATGTCCCAAATTCAATCTATCGGGTTTGGGTTGTGCATCTAACCCAGCAGCTGGGTCATTTATGTACAGTTGAAGTCGGAAGTTTACATACACTTAGGTTGGTGTCATTAAAACCCTTTTTTCAACCACTCCACACATTTCTTGTTAACAAACTATAGTTTTGGCAAGTCGGTTAGGACATCTACTTTGTGCATGACACAAGTCATTTTTCCAACAATTGTTTACATACAGATTATTTCACTTATAATTCACTGTATCACAATTCCAGTGGGTCAGAAGTTTACATACACAAAATTGACTGTGCCTTTAACTTCTGATAGGCTAATTGACATCATTTGAGTCAATTGGAGGTGTACCTGTGGATGTATTTCAAGGCCTACCTTCAAACTCAGTGCCTCTTTTCTTGACATCATGGGAAAATCAAAATAAATCAGCCAAGACCTCAGAAAACAAATTGTAGACCTCCACACGTCTGGTTCATCCTTGGGAGCAATTTCCAAACGCCTGAAGGTACCACGTTCATCTGTACAAACAATAGTAAGCAAGTATAAACACCATGGGACCACGCAGCCATCATACCGCTCAGGAAGGAGACGCGTTCTGTCTCCTAGAGATGAACGTACTTTGGTGTGAAAAGTGCAAATCAATCCCAGAACAACAGCAAAGGACCTTGTGAAGATGCTGGAGGAAACAGGTACAAAAGTATCTATATCTACAGTAAAACGAGTCCTATATCGACATAACCTGAAAGGCTGCTCAGCAAGGAAGAAGCCAATGCTCCAAAACCGCCATAAAAAAGCCAGACTACGGTTTGCAACTGCACATGGGGACAAAGATCGTACTTTTTGGAGAAATGTCCTCTGGTCTGATGAAACAAAAATAGAACTGTTTGGAGGAAAAAGGGGGTCGCTTGCAAGCCGAAGAACACCATCAGTCTCCCCTAGCCTGCCCTAGTCTCCCCTAGCCTCCCCTAGTCTCCCCTAGCCTGCCCTAGTCTCCCCTAGCCTGCCCTAGTCTCCCCTAGCCTGCCATAGTCTCCCCTAGCCTACCCTAGTCTCCCCTAGCCTCCCCTAGTCTCCCCTAGTCTCCCCTAGCCTGCCCTAGTATCCCCTAGCCTGCCCTAGTCTCCCCTAGTCTCCCCTAGCCTGCCCTAGTCTCCCCTAGCCTCCCCTAGTCTCCCCTAGCCTCCCCTAGTCTCCCCTAGCCTGCCCTCGTCTCCCCTAGCCTGCCCTAGTCTCCCCTAGCCTGCCCTAGTCTCCCCTAGTCTCCCATAGCCTGCCCTAGTCTCCCCTAGCCTGCCATAGTCTCCCCTAGCCTGCCCTAGTCTCCCCTAGCCTCCCCTAGTCTCCCCTAGCCTCCCCTAGTCTCCCCTAGTCTCCCCTAGCCTGCCCTAGTATCCCCCTAGCCTGCCCTAGTCTCCCTAGCCTCCCTAGTCTCCCTAGTCTCCCCTAGTCTCCCCTAGCCTGCCCTAGTCTCCCCTAGTCTCCCCTAGCCTCCCCTAGTCTCCCCTAGCCTGCCCTAGTCTCCCCTAGCCTCCCCTAGCCTCCCCTAGTCTCCCCTAGCCTGCCCTAGTCTCCCCTATCCTCCCCTAGTCTCCCCTAGCCTGCCCTAGTCTCCCCTAGTCTCCCCTAGTCTCCCCTAGCCTGCCCTAGTCTCCCCTAGCCTCCCCTAGTCTCCCCTAGCCTGCCCTAGTCTCCCCTACTCTTATCAAGAGAACATGTGATCATCCCTACTACCTCTGGTCTGGCGGACTCTCTAAACACAAATGCATCTTTTGTAAATTATGTCTGAGTATTGGAGTGTGCTCCTGACTATCCATACATTTTAAAAACAAGAAAATGGTGCCGTCTGCTTTGCTTAATATAAGGAATTTGAAATGATTAATACTTTTGATACTTAAGTATATTTAAAAACAAATATGTCCTCTGGTCTGATGAAACAAAAATAGAACTGTTTGGAGGAAAAAGGGGGTCGCTTGCAAGCCGAAGAACACCATCCCAAACGTGAAGCACGGGGGTGGCAGCATCATGCTGTGGGTGTGCTTTGCTGCAGGAGGGACTGGTGCACTTCACAAAATAGATGGCATCATGAGGAAGGAAAATTATGTGGATATATTGAAGCAACATCTCAAGACATAAGTCAGGAAGTTAAAGCTTGGTCGCAAATGGGTCTTCCAAATGGACAATGACCCCAAGCATACTTCCAAAGTTGTGGCAAAATGGCTTAAGGACCACAAAGTCAAGGTATTGGAGTGGCCATCACAAATCCCTGACCTCAATCCTATAGAACATTTGTGGGCAGAACTGAGAAAGCGTGTGCAAGCAAGGAGGCCTACAAACCTGACTCAGTTACACCAGCTCTGTCAGGAGGAATGGGCCAAAATTCACCCAACTTATTGTGGGAAGCTTGTGGAAGGCTACCCGAAATGTTTGACGCAAGTTAAACAATTTAAAGGCAATGCTACCAAATACTAATTGACTGTATGTAAACTTCTGACCCACTGTATATGTGATGAAATAAATAAAAGCTGAAATAAACCATTCTGTGTAGTATTATTCTGACATTTCACATTCTTAAAATAAAGTGGTGATCCTAACTTACCTAAGACAGGGAATTTTTACTAGGATTAAATGTCAGGAATTGTGAAAAACTGAGTTTAAATGTATTTGGCTAAGGTGTATGTAAACCTCTGACTTCAACTGTAATCCTTGGGTTATTTTCAGTGTCATCCTAATTTAAATGTTTCTTGCATATTTTTTCCTTCTCTACCATCCCACCCCTCCCTTTCCTACACACAATCAAGATACAATGTTGCATTCAGATCATACTGTGGGTCCTTTTCTCCTCACCCCTGTTCCTTATAGTTACAACATCCATTCTGGTTTGTTGAAAGGAATCCTCTTAAACATGCTAATCCTAGGGAGGAATTGTGGATCTCAACAGACCTGCCTTTCAACCCTATTAACAATTATTATACAGCCTTCCAGAGGAATTTGGCTTAAACTCAGCCTGCCATTCTCAACTAGCCTCACCTAGTCTCCCCTGGTCTCCCCTAGTCTCCCCTAGTCTCCCCTAGTCTCCCCTAGCCTGCCCTAGTCTCCCCTAGCCTCCCCTAGCCTCCCCTAGTCTCCGATAGTCTCCCCTAGTCTCTGCTAGTCTCCCCTGGTCTCCCCTAGTCTCCCCTAGCCTGCCCTAGTCTCCCCTAGCCTGCCCTAGTCTCCCCTAGCCTCCCCTAGCCTCCCCTAGTCTCCCCTAGCCTGCCCTAGTATCCCCTAGCCTGCCCTAGTCTCCCCTAGTCTCCCCTAAACTGCCCTAGTCTCACATAGCCTCCCCTAGTCTCCCCTATCCTGCCCTATTCTCCCCTAGTCTCCCCTAGTCTCCCCTAGCCTGCCCTAGTCTCCCTTAGCCTCCCCTAGTCTCCGATAGTCTCCCCTAGTCTCCGCTAGTCTCCCCTGGTCTCCCCTAGTCTCCCCTAGCCTGCCCTAGTCTCCCTTAGCCTGCCCTAGTCTCCCCTAGCCTCCCCTAGCCTCCCCTAGTCTCCCCTAGCCTGCCCTAGTATCCCCTAGCCTGCCCTAGTCTCCCCTAGTCTCCCCTAGCCTGCCCTAGTCTCACATAGCCTCCCCTAGTCTCCCCTATCCTGCCCTAGTCTCCCCTAGCCTGCCCTAGTCTCCCCTAGCCTGCCCTAGTCTCCCCTAGTCTCCCCTAGCCTGCCCTAGTCTCCCCTAGCCTGCCATAGTCTCCCCTAGCCTGCCCTAGTCTCCCCTAGCCTCCCCTAGTCTCCCCTAGCCTCCCCTAGTCTCCCCTAGTCTCCCCTAGCCTGCCCTAGTCTCCCCTAGCCTGCCCTAGTCTCCCATAGCCTCCCCTAGTCTCCCCTATCCTGCCCTAGTCTCCCCTAGCCTGCCCTAGTCTCCCCTAGCCTGCCCTAGTCTCCCCTAGCCTGCCCTAGTCTCCCCTAGCCTCCCCTAGTCTCCCCTAGCCTGCCCTAGTCTCCCCTAGCCTGCCCTAGTCTCCCCTAGCCTGCCCTAGTCTCCCCTAGCCTGCCATAGTCTCCCCTAGCCTCCCCTAGCCTCCCCTAGTCTCCCATAGCCTGCCCTAGTCTCCCCTAGCCTGCCCTAGTCTCCCCTAGCCTCCCCTAGTCTCCCCTAGCCTCCCCTAGTCTCCCCTAGCCTGCCCTAGTATCCCCTAGCCTGCCCTAGTCTCCCCTAGTCTCCCCTAGCCTGCCCTAGTCTCCCCTAGCCTGCCATAGTCTCCCCTAGCCTGCCCTAGTCTCCCCTAGCCTCCCCTAGTCTCCCCTAGCCTCCCCTAGTCTCCCCTAGTCTCCCCTAGCCTGCCCTAGTCTCCCCTAGCCTGCCCTAGTCTCCCATAGCCTCCCCTAGTCTCCCCTATCCTGCCCTAGTCTCCCCTAGCCTGCCCTAGTCTCCCCCTAGCCTGCCCTAGTCTCCCCTAGCCTGCCCTAGTCTCCCCTAGCCTCCCCTAGTCTCCCATAGCCTGCCCTAGTCTCCCCTAGCCTGCCCTAGTCTCCCCTAGCCTGCCCTAGTCTCCCCTAGCCTGCCATAGTCTCCCCTAGCCTCCCCTAGCCTCCCCTAGTCTCCCATAGCCTGCCCTAGTCTCCCCTAGCCTGCCCTAGTCTCCCCTAGCCTCCCCTAGTCTCCCCTAACCTCCCCTAGTCTCCCCTAGCCTGCCCTAGTATCCCCTAGCCTGCCCTAGTCTCCCCTAGTCTCCCCTAGCCTCCCCTAGTCTCCCCTAGCCTCCCCTAGTCTCCCCTAGCCTGCCCTAGTCTCCCTTAGCCTGCCCTAGTCTCCCCTAGCCTGCCCTAGCCTGCCCTAGTCTCCCATAGCCTGCCCTAGTCTCCCCTAGCCTGCCATAGTCTCCCCTAGCCTGCCCTAGTCTCCCCTAGCCTCCCCTAGTCTCCCCTAGCCTCCCCTAGTCTCCCCTAGTCTCCCCTAGCCTGCCCTAGTATCCCCTAGCCTGCACTAGTCTCCCTAGCCTCCCCTAGTCTCCCCTAGCCTCCCCTAGTCTCCCCTAGCCTCCCCTAGTCTCCCCTAGTCTCCCCTAGCCTGCCCTAGTCTCCCCTAGCCTCCCCTAGCCTCCCCTAGCCTCCCCTAGTCTCCCCTAGTCTCCCCTAGTCTCCCCTAGCCTGCCCTAGTCTCCCCTAGTCTCCCCTAGCCTGCCCTAGCCTGCCCTAGTCTCCCCTAGCCTGCCCCAGTCTCCCCTAGTCTCCCCTAGCCTGCCCTAGTCTCCCCTAGTCTCCCCTAGTCTCCCCTAGCCTGCCCTAGTCTCCCCTAGTCTCCCCTAGTCTCCCCTAGCCTGCCCTAGTCTCCCCTAGTCTCCCCTAGCCTTTCCTAGTCTCCCCTAGTCTCCCCTAGCCTGCCCTAGCCTGCCCTAGTCTCCCCTAGCCTGCCCTAGTCTCCCCTAGCCTGCCCTAGTCTCCCCTAGTCTCCCCTAGCCTCCCCTAGTCTCCCCTAGCCTCCCCTAGTCTCCCCTACTCTTATCAAGAGAACATGTGATCATCCCTACTACCTCTGGTCTGGCGGACTCTCTAAACACAAATGCATCTTTTGTAAATTATGTCTGAGTATTGGAGTGTGCTCCTGACTATCCATACATTTTAAAAACAAGAAAATGGTGCCGTCTGCTTTGCTTAATATAAGGAATTTGAAATGATTCATACTTTAGATACTTAAGTATATTTAAAACCAAATATTTTTAGACTTTTACTCAAGTAGTATTTTACTGGGTGACTTTCACTTGAGTAACTATTAATGTATCTATACTTTTACTAAAGTATGACAATTGGGTACTTTGTCCACCACTGATTACAGCTTATAAGCCTACACTGCATATTTACATTAGTCATTTAGCAGACGCTCTTATCCAGAGTGACTTACAGTTAGTGAGTGCATACATTATTTTTATATTTTTCATACTGGCCCACTGTGGGAATTGAACCCACAACCCTGACGTTGCAAACGCCATGCTCTACCAACTGAGCTACATCCCTGCCGGCCATTCCCTCCCCTACCCTGGACCAATTGTGCGCCGCCCCATGGGTACGAACCAGGATCTCTAGTGGCACAGCTAGCACAGCTAGCACTGCGATGCAGTGCCTTAGACCACCGCGCACACATGATGATGACGCTCGTTATGCAGTATGCTTGAATCACAAGAAGATATGAAATGAAATAATGAAACAAAGATGAAAGTCATTTCAATGTAACAATAATGATTGTTGATATTAACATTATGTATTCTATTATATCTAATCATGTTGATGTAAGACGATGTAAATGATTGTATTCAACATCTTGACATGCTGTAAAACATTCATTTTTTAACAGTTCCACTTTTTCATCCCTCATTACATGAATTACTATGACACACTCATTGTTTGTCTGCACTAATTGTTTGTCTACATAAATTGCTTCAAGCATTTACTGTGTAACCCTGTAGAAGGCACTGTGAATGAGTCATGCTGATATAGGATAGGATACTATGAAATGTCCCACAACAAAACGTTAAATGAGACAACTCAAATCCTGGCTCAGTTGATACTATGAAATGTCCCACAACAAAAGGTTAATTGAGACAACTCAAATCATTGCTCAGTTGATACTATGAAATGTCCCACAACAAAACGTTAAATGAGACAACTTAAATCATTGCTCAGTTGATACTATGAAATGTCCCACAACAAAAGGTTAATTGAGACAACTCAAATCATTGCTCAGTTGATACTATGATATGTCCCACAACAAAACGTTAAATGAGACAACTCAAATCATGGCTCAGTTGATACTATGAAATGTCCCACAACAAAAGGTTAATTGAGACAACTCAAATCATTGCTCAGTTGATACTATGATATGTCCCACAACAAAACGTTAAATGAGACAACTCAAATCATGGCTCAGTTGATACTATGAAATGTCCCACAACAAAAGGTTAATTGAGACAACTCAAATCATGGCTCAGTTGATACTATGATATGTCCCACAACAAAACGTTAAATGAGACAACTCAAATCATGGCTCAGTTGATACTATGAAATGTCCCAAAACAAATGGTTAATTGAGACAACTCAAATCATGGCTCAGTTGATACTATGAAATGTCCCAAAACAAAAGCGTTAAATGAGACATCTCAAATCCTGGCTCAGTTGATACTATGAAATGTCCCAAAACAAATGGTTAATTGAGACAACTCAAATCATGGCTCAGTTGATACTATGAAATGTCCCAAAACAAAAGGTTAATTGAGACAACTCAAATCCTGGCTCAGTTGATACTATGATATGTCCCAAAACAAAAGGTTAATTGAGACAACTCAAATCATGGCTCAGTTGATACTATGAAATGTCCCAAAACAAAAGGTTAATTGAGACAACTCAAATCATGGCTCAGTTGATACTATGATATGTCCCAAAACAAAACGTTAAATGAGACAACTCAAATCATGGCTCAGTTGATACTATGATATGTCCCACAACAAAACGTTAAATGAGACAACTCAAATCATGGCTCAGTTGATACTATGATATGTCCCAAAACAAAACGTTAAATGAGACAACTCAAATCATTGCTCAGTTGATACTATGAAATGTCCCACAACAAAACGTTAAATGAGACAACTCAAATCATTGCTCAGTTGATACTATGAAATGTCCCAAAACAAATGGTTAATTGAGACAACTCAAATCATGGCTCAGTTGATACTATGAAATGTCCCAAAACAAAAGGTTAATTGAGACAACTCAAATCCTGGCTCAGTTGATACTATGATATGTCCCAAATCAAAAGGTTAATTGAGACAACTCAAATCATGGCTCAGTTGATACTATGAAATGTCCCAAAACAAAAGGTTAATTGAGACAACTCAAATCCTGGCTCAGTTGATACTATGATATGTCCCAAAACAAAAGGTTAATTGAGACAACTCAAATCATGGCTCAGTTGATACTATGAAATGTCCCACAACAAAACGTTAAATGAGACAACTCAAATCATGGCTCAGTTGATACTATGAAATGTCCCAAAACAAAAGGTTAATTGAGACAACTCAAATCATTGCTCAGTTGATACTATGAAATGTCCCAAAACAAAAGGTTAATTGAGACGCCTCAAATCATGGCTCAGTTGATACTATGAAATGTCCCAAAACAAAAGGTTAATTTGAGACAACTCAACACACCACATTACAACACCAGGCATTGTATTGTTCTATTTTCTATTTTGGCGTTTACAACCCCTGTCTCCACTCCGAAGTTTAAATAGCGTTTTATTACTCTGCTGACAGGGTTCTGATCAATGAACATCGACGTGTGTAGTAATATGTAAAGCCATAGACATGAGTTTTACACTGTTGTAATGCCGGATCATTCCAGAGGGGATGAAGGCCATGGTTTAGGTTTAACTCAGTGCTTTGTCAATACCCATCATCTAGCATCACCACCGAGGTTATTATAGCCTCTATATGGTCTTCTAAGACTCCCTATAAGGATCCTCTCTCCCGTGGCTCATACGTCAATTTGTCTGGTGATTTACGATGTTGACTATCCGAGCCGGTATCACCTAACTCATGCAAAGGAGAGGCTGTACAGGGTGGCTGGCTGCCGTCCACTCTGTAATGGGAGAAGCAGTATGCAAGCATAACCCTCCTGAGAAAAGCAGGAAAAATGAGCGAATAAGTGGGTCAAGCAGCAGGCACAAGGGCAGGAGTGGGGGAAGAGGACCTCTGAAATCAATGCAGCTTCCAAGGCTTTTGCTTTTGTGGGGAGATACTGAACACCTAGAAAATGTGTAGCTCAGTTTGTAAATGACATGACTAAACGCTGTAAATGTTCTATTTAACTTTGATATTCTGTTCCCAGGTGGTTCATAGGAGTCTTCAAATCACAGGAGTTAAGGAACACTAAATAACAGTGATACATTTTACAGGGATAGCTGCCAGGATAGTGTGAAATATAAAACCGTGTTCCAAAAACATACATCACATCATGAATCAAAGGTTTGCTGTTCTGTGTTTGTTTGTTAAATCATTTAGTTAATTATTTAAATGAAGCAGGACCACCGCTTGCATCCCTGTGAAACTCTGTCAGCCACACACAAGGTTGGCTTAAAGCATATACATCAATTTAAAGTCCCCCAGGTGTTTTTACAATGATAATCTACAGTACCCTGCTCTGGGGGGTTGCCAATATCATGTCTACTGAGGTAAATTAACTTGAATCTGCTGTTTTCGCTTTGCTGCCCTCAGGTTTTCACATTGGTAAACAAAGTAAGAGTTTTGTCACTCAGCTGTCTACTCATTCATTTGCAATTCAATCTCTTCAAAATAAGAGTCTCTACTGGGGGAATACTTGTTGAGGAAATATACAATAGCTATCTCACTTTGAAAGGTATACTATTTTATCACTGAATTCATAGAGTTAGACACAGAATGTAAGTTAACGTTCTCAATTACAAAATAGGACAGAATAGTATATTATAATAGGGGCCTTTTCAAGGCTAAATAGCTAACTGTCATCTGGATGGAAAACTAGTAGGATGGGTGTGCTCTTAGGGGATCTCATGGCTTTAGTAAACTATGTCATTTGATATAAATCATCGTGGGGGGAAGAAAAATCTAATTTACAAATTGTGTTGTCGTTTGTTAGTGGCACGGCACCTCAATTACCCGCCGAGCAGCTTTTCATTTATTCATGTGCACAAAGTCATGTTTCATGAGGATTAACATGAAACTCTCACATAGTGTCGGTGCCAAATGGCACCCTTTTCCCTACGTAGTCCCCTACGGGCCCTGGTCAAAAGTAGTGCACTACACAGGGAAAGGGGTGCTATTTGAATCCACCCACATAGACTGGCAGGCAGGCACAGATAGCATATTTTACCATAAGAGGAAAGAGAGAGAGAGAGAGAGAGAGAGAGAGAGAGAGAGAGAGAGAGAGAGAGAGAGAGAGAGAATTGAGGGGGGGTGAATAGTTATGCACGCTCAGGTTTTTTTCTTGTTTATTTCACAATAAAAAATATTTTGCATCTTCAAAAGTGGTAGGCATGTTGTGTAAATCAAATGATACAACCCCCCCCCCCCAAAAAAAAAAAATCAATTTTAACAGGTTGTAAGGCAACAAAATAGGAAAAATGCCAAGGGGGTTGAATACTTTTGCAAGCCACTTTACAGTTCAATATGGGTATTGTGGATATATAGTTCAATGTGGGTATTGTTGATGTACAGTTCACTGTGGAGGGGGAAAGCTTAGGGGAAATAAAGGGATGAGTATGAGGAAAATATGGAAACTTTGTGCTTGGGGTGTAACCCTACGGACATGTTGAAACTATAGAATCCTAGGAAACTATTCAGCTGAAAAGACTGTTAACCTCCTTCACAAATCCACATATCCTCATTTTCACAATGGCAGCTTTTAAAATTAAACATGGAAAATCCATGTGAATGACATCTGACATCATTCACAGCAAACAATTTTGAAATAAAACATACGCTACATTAGATAGCTACAAAGGGTTTTCCCCCCTACTTTAAATGTCCTCTCGCGAACAATATCAAATCATCGAAATAGCCAAACGTCTCTCGTCTGAATTTGATAGGGAAATCCCCCATCCCACTGTCATATTATACACAGTTATCAAGATGCTACATTACCATTATGGCTGGTCTTATCAAAATTGCATTTTAGCTGAGCGGCCGCACAGAGAGAAATTACAACCACTGACTGCACTGAAGACTGCAATATTCTCCTGGATACAGCAATACCAAATGATTGTGAACATTAACACAGAGTCTAGCTGGAGTGGTGCCAGAAAGGATGGCGAAGGCACATCCCTGACTCTCTGTCTGTTGGGAAAGCTGTCCTGTAGTCATTCTGACACAACAGGTGAATGTCCCTGGGCCTGTAACCCCATGACAGATGCTCGCCAAAGCTACACACAGTTGAGATTGTTCGCTACATTGCGATAGACATTTACATTTTTTACATTTTAGTCATTTAGCAGATGCTCTTATCCAGAGCAATTTACAGATTATTTAAGATACTGTTTGAAGAGGAAGTGTTTCAGATATTTTTTGGAAGATGGGCAGGGACTCCGCTGTCCTAGCTTCACGGGGAAGCTGGTTCCACCATTGGGGTGCCAGGATAGAGAAGAGCTTGGACTGGGCTGAGCGGGAGCTGCCCTCCCGTAGGGGTGGGAGGGCCAAGAGACCTGAGTTGGCAGAACAGAGTGCTCGGGTTGGGGTGTAGGGTTTGAGCATAGCCTGAAGGTAGGGAGGGTCAGTTCCTCTTGCTGTTCCGTAGGTAAGCACCATGGTCTTGTAGTGGATGTGAGCTTCGACTGGAAGCCAGTGGAGTGTGCAGAGGAGCTGGGTGACATGAGAGAACTTGGGAAGGTTGAAAACCAGGCAGGCTGCAGAGTTCTGGATAAGTTGCAGGGGTTTGATGGCACAAATGGGGAGCCCAGCCAAAAGTGAATTGCAGTAGTCCAGACTGGAAATGGCAAGTGCCTGGAATAGGACCTGCGCCGCTTCCTGTGTGAGGTAGGGTCATACTCTACGGATGTTGTAGAGCATAAACCTGCAGGAGCGGGTCACTGCTTTGATGTTTGCAGAGAACGACAGGGTGTTGTACAGAGTCACGCCAAGGTTCTTTGCACTCTGGGAGGGCGACACTGTGGAGTTGTCAACTGTGATGGAGAGGTCTTTGAGCGGACAGGCCTTCCCCAGGAGGAAGTGCAACTCTGTCTTGTCGAGGTTGAGATTGCGGTGGTGGGCCGACATCCAAGTTGAGATATCTGCCAGGCACACAGAGATGCGAGTCCCCACCTGGGTGTCAGAAGGCGGGAAGGACAAAAGTAGTTGAGTGTCATCCGCATAGGAATGATAGGAGAGACCATGTGAGGATATGACGGAGCTGAGTGACTTGGTGTATAGAGAGAAGAGGGCCTAGAACCGAGCACTGGGGGACACCAGTAGTGAGAGCACGTAGTGCAGACACAGATCCTCTCTACATCACCTGGTAGGAGCGGCCTGCCAGGTAGCATGCAATCCAAGAGTGGGCAGAGCCTGAGATGCCCAGCCCTGAGAGAGTGGAGAGGAGGATTTGATTGTTTACGGTGTTAAAGGCAGCGGATAGATCTAGGAGTATTAGAACAGAGGAGAGAGAGTCAGCGTTGGCAGTGCGGAGAGCCTCCGTGACACAGAGAAGAGCAGTCTCGGTTGAGTGACCCGTCTTGAAGCCTGACTGGTTAGGGTCAAGAATTTCGTTCTGAGAGAGATAACGAGAAAGTTGATCAGAGACAGCACGCTCAAGTGTTTTGGAAGGAAAAGAAAGAAGGCATACAGGTCTGTAGTTTTTGACGTCAGATGAGTAGAGTGTTGGTTTCTTGAGGACGGGAGATACTCGGGCCATTTTGAAGTCAGAGGGGATGCAGCCAGTGGTCAGGGATGAGTTGATGAGGAAAGTGAGGAATGGAAGAAGGTCTCCAGAGATAGTCTGGAGAAGGGAGAAGGGGTCGAGCGGGCAGGTTGTCGGGCGGCCAGACCTCACTAGTCGCAGGATGTCATCTGGAGAGAGAGGTGAGAAAGAGGTCAAGGCATAGGGTTGTTCTGTGTGAGTGAGACCAGTGGACTCAATAGGCTGAATGAATGAGTTGTGGATGTCGTCAACCTTTTCCACATTTCAAAGTGGTTGACAAACTCGTCCTCAGAGATGGAGGAGGGATGAGGGAGGGGGTGGAGGATTAAGGAGGGAGGAGAAGGTGGAAAAGAGTTTCCTAGTGTAATTTAGAGTGGTATAAAGTGCCTTTAGCAGCAGATATAGAGGAAGAGAAGGTAGAGAGGAGGAGGTGAAAAGATGATAGGTCCTCCGGAGGTTTAGTTTTCCTAAATTTTTTGCTCTGCTGACTGCAGCCCTGTTCTGTAAGCTCGCAATGAGTCACTCAGCCACGGAGCAGGAGGGGAAGGCCGAGCCTGCCGGGAGGAAGGAGACAATGCGAGTCATAGGATGTGGAAAGGGAGGAGAGTATGGTCGAAGAGGCAGAATCAGGAGACAGGAGGGAGAAGGATTTAGCAGAAGGGATAGATGAGAGGATAGAAGAGGAGAGAGTAGTGGGAGAGAGAGAGTGAAGATTGCGACGGGGCATGACCATCTGGGTAGGGTCTCAGTGGTTAGGGTTGGAGGAAATGGAGACAGAAAAGGAAACAAAGTAGTGATCAGAGACCTGGGGGGGGGGTTGCAGTGAGATCAGAAGGCGATCAGCCTCTAGTAAAGATGAGGTCAAGCGTATTGCCTGCCTTGTGAGTTGGAGGGGATTATGAAAGGGTGAGGTCAAAAGAGGCAAGGAGGGGAAAGAGAGAGTTGGATAGAAATGAATCGAAGGCAGACGACGGGAGGTTGAAGTCGCCAAGTACGAAGACCGGTGAGTCAGGAAATGAGCTTATCAAGGTGTCAAGCTCATTGAGGAACTATCCAAGGGCACCTGGTGGGCGATAGATGACAATAAGGTTAAGCTTGAGTGGACAAGTGACAATGACAGCATGGAATTTAAACGAAGAGATGGACAGGTGAGAGAGGGAGAGAAGAGTAGGAGAAATGAGTAGCCCTGTGCCATCACCGCGACGACCAGATGCTCTCGGACTATGAGGGAACACGTAGTCAGATGAAGAAAGAGCAGCTGGAGTAGCAGTGTTCTCTGGGGTTGATCCATCTCTCAGTCAGGGCCAAAAAAGTCAAGGGACTGAAGGGCAGCATGGGCTGAGATGAACTCTGCATTCTTGACCACAGATCGGCAGTTCCAAATGCTGCCAGAGACCCGGAATTCCACATGGGTTGTGCGTGCAGGGTCCACTAAATTAGAAGGGTTGCAGCCAAGGGGTGGGGAACGTCTGTAAAGCCTACAGGGAGAGGTGTGAATGGGTATAGAAAACACACACAACTATGTGCATTTAATTTAATAATCACTGATATTAATATTACTCATTCCCCAAATTAAGATTGACCAAAAAAAGTAGATAATGAGTAAATCATCTTTGCCAGCAAATACAGTGTTGTTCTTTAAATAACCTGATCCTTTGGCAGCAAATACAGTGTGGTTCTTTAAATAACCTGATCCTTTGGCAGCAAATACAGTGTTGTTTTTTAAATAACCTGATCCTTTGGAAGCAAATACAGTGTTGTTCTTTAAATAACCTGAAGCTTTGGCAGCAAATACAGTGTTGTTCTTTAAATAACCTGAATCTTTGGCAGCAAATACAGTGTTGTTCTTTAAATAACCTGAACCTTTGGCAGCAAATACAGTGTTGTTCTTTAAATAACCTGAACCTTTGGCAGCAAATACAGTGTTGTTCTTTAAATAACCTGAACCTTTGGCAGCAAATACAGTGTTGTTCTTTTAATCACAGATATAAATAAATTCCTAAACAAAGATTGTCAAAAAAATTCAGAAAATAAAGTGCAGAACCTGAACCTTTTGGAAGGGAGTACATTGTTGTTATTGCTTTCTGTAACTATCCTAGCACTTGAAGATACAGTGGATGAAGATGTCAAACTGTTTGCAGCTTGCTTCCAGCATGGCACAGTACAATACAATCAATGAAACGCCCTGACATTCGCAACAGGAAGGATCTCTCTGCTTCACTGCCGTAAACACTTCTTCTTTGGGAGGGCTGAGCAGGTGTATAGGGAGCCAATCAAGATTTCAGATACAGGTCTGTTGTTGAGAAAGGCATGGTTTACTTCAGACAACAACACAACACAAGGCATTCTAACTAACAGTCTGTAAGAAGAAAATGTCCAACTCCTGTTGTTTTTTTTTTTTTTTTTTTTTTTTTTTATTATTTTTTTTTTTGGGGGGGAATGGATCAGCTTAATATTGCAGATAGATTGTATCTTCTATCAATGTAATTGTCTGCATCACTTCCAATCCCCCATGTTTTTTTTTTTTTTTTTTTTTTTATATATATATATTTTTTTATATATATACTCCCCTTTATTACTTTTCAACCCCACCATCCTTTCCCTACTTGGAGTAAATTAGTGAACAACAATTCCCAGGCCTCTACTTCCGGTCTATACTTACTATCTACACCTTATGGACACAGTTAATTTTACAATAATTCTATTATATATATACATATATATATACACATATACATACATACATACATACATACATACATATCTTATTATTATTATTATTATTATTTATTTATTTTTTGCTCCTGAACTACTTCTACTCTCAACCTCTCCGATCGTTTTCATGATGTCCATCCGGTTTGCTTCTATATGCCATATCTTTCTAACTGTGCTCTTTCCCAAAAGCTCCCAACATACAGCCTATATACTTATTATGGACACAGTATGCTTTACATTATTAGCTATCTTTGTTATTATTTGTTGTTATTTGTTATTAGTCCCATCCTTCAACTCTATTCAATACCTCCCATCTATCTCTTAACACCATCCATATCGGATTTCTATTTGCCATATATATTTCAACCGTTCTCCTGTTGTTTGAGAATTGCTCCTTGTGAGAAAAGGTTATCTGGTACACTGCATTGGGGAACCCTGAACAACATGTTTCAGGGAAAGAAAACTGATCAATGTCTTATCTTTAAAAAGCAGAAGATATTACATTATATTGAACTTTCTGGGACCTTGAACTATTATTTCTCATATCAATAACTTATGAAAATGTTATAAGATTGTATTTGACAGACAGAGAAATGACAAACATCTGAGATTTTTGATTAAGGAGTTTAGACATGATTCTCTGGGCTGACAGTTCTCTGGGCTGCCCATGGTGATGCTTGCATCAGACCACCCTATTCCCTACATAGTGCACTAATTTTGACCAAAGCCCTATGGGGACACAGACTACTTTATTCACTGGATCTCTGAACAACGTGGGAGGTTTATTTACTGGCTCATGCAGATGATCTATGTGTGCGGTGTTCTTGTCATATCATTTCAATGTAAATCAAGCCTTTGTGGAGAAGTCTTTGTCTAGAAATAATGCAATAGATAGGCAGTTCAGTAAAGCCTGCCTGGTCAACAACACCTTCATTAACAAAACTGAAATAAATTCTCTACAGTTTGCAGCAGTGTCTCTGCACTGTGCAGTGTGTGTCTGTGCAGTGTGTTCAGTCAGTGCACACACACCAGGATATGTTACTGCGTTTGCGGGGGCTTTACGGCACGGGCCGGTGATTTTTCAGCTTTGACAGCAGGGCTGATCATCAATTATTATACCTCAGTGGATCAAATTAGCATATTCCCCCAATTCCAACGCCCCCAGCTCTGGAGCTGCGGCCCTGGCCTATGGAGAGACCGAACCAGACTGAACCAGCTTAGTGGCTGGGTGCACCTGTAAGCTCAGTGACACCAACCAGCACAGCAGCAGAGAGAGAGAGAGAGAGAGGGGCAGGGACACGCCGCGAGACAACATCTGCTTCCCCTGGTGTCTGACTGAGTTAAGCCAACTACAGAATCAAGGGCACAACTAGAGGCATTTTATTGTATCTATTTTAACAAAGCTATACTGGATGGATCTGTCTTCAAGAGATGCTCTACTCTCTCTATACACCTCTATTTATCTGGGTCTGTCTTCAAGAGATGCTCTACCCTCTTTATACAACTCTATTTATCTGGGTCTGTCTTCAAGAGATGCTCTACTCTCTCCATACAACTCTCTTTATCTGGGTCTGTCTTCAACAGATGATCTACTCTCTCTATACAACTCTATTTATATGGGTCTGTCTTCAGGAGATTATCTACTCTCTCTATACAACTCTATTTATCTGGGTCTTTTTTGGATGTGTGTATTTCCTAATAACGGCTGGGACGGAGCAAATGGAATGGCAACCATGTGTTTGATGTGTTTGATACCATTCCACTAATTCCACTCCTGCCGTTACCACGAGCCCGTCCTCCCCAATTAAGGTGGCACCAACCTCCTGTGGTGTATTTCCTTCCCCCGACTCACTCTAAGCCGTGTCGTATGTGTCTGTCTGTCTCCCTTCTCTCTACAGTATACTTTATTCTATTCACTGTACATCATGAAGCATTTAAACATTATTGTTTCAGACAGAATTCATTCAACAACGTTCATGTCTTTTAGCACAATAGACACCGGATTGGGGAGACAGAGCATTTCAAATATGGCTTAAAATAAAAAAAAGATTATAAAAGAAAATGCGTATCTGCCGTTTCTCCTCTTTTTTTGGTGATTTCTCCACAGTATTGATGATTCGTTCTGAGATGATATTTCTGTCATGTGTTTTTCTTGTCTTCAGCTGTCTACACACATTACTGTTCGGAAAATGCCTGACACCCACATCCAGTGGGAGCTGTATTTAAACAGAATGAGGAGAAATCAGTACAATCAAGCCATGAGACTGGGGGGGGGATTGGGGGACAAAGGGACCGTTAAGACACAGACTGCCTGTGTTTTGTTGGCAGGGAGATAGATGCCAGGCCAGGCATGGCAGATGACTGACCTCGTGGCTGCCACATAGCCTTGAGGTCTCACAGATGTCTCTGCCGCAGCCGCTTGCATCTCACAGAAGAGAGAGCAGCTAGCTAGGGCTGAGAACATGACCATGGCAAATGTCATGAATGTTTCAATTTGGCCTGATGATGATGATGGAGCACAACTGCCAGGTTTATGTGTCCAATGTCAAGCCCTTTCAAAAGCCTCCTGTCATTTTCTGTTAGAGCAAACATTTCCTGCGGCTAACTACAGGGCCTCCCAGCCCCCACCTCCCTCAACTCTCTTTTCTCCTCAAATCCATCCTGCGTGTCGGCATTGTTTGTTTGTCATTTAGCAGACTTGCTTATCCAGAGCGACTTACAG
This sequence comes from Coregonus clupeaformis, assembly GCF_020615455.1. Classification (NCBI taxonomy): domain Eukaryota; kingdom Metazoa; phylum Chordata; class Actinopteri; order Salmoniformes; family Salmonidae; genus Coregonus; species Coregonus clupeaformis. Next base: position 51,373,255 of record NC_059217.1, read on the forward strand.
GAGCAATAAGGGTTAAGTGCCTTGCTCAAGGGCACGTCGACAGATTTTTCACCTAGTCAGCTCGGGGATTAGAACCAGCTACCTTTCGGTTACTGGCACAACGCTCTTAACCACTAAGCTACCTGCCGCCACTTTTCTACACATTCAGCGAAACGCTTCTTCTTTTCCTAAACTCATTCTATTTGTCTGTGTTACTGGCCTGTGAGTGGTCCTCTGAAGTGATCTATTTGTCTGTGTTACTGGCCTTATGAGTGGTCCTCTGAAGTGATCTATTTGTCTGTGTTACTGGCCTTATGAGTGGTCCTCTGAAGTGATCTATTTGTCTGTGTTACTGGCCTGTGAGTGGTCCTCTGAAGTGATCTATTTGTCTGTGTTACTGGCCTGTGAGTGGTCCTCTGAAGTGATCTATTTGTCTGTGTTACTGGCCGTATGAGTGGTCCTCTGAAGTGATCTATTTGTCTGTGTTACTGGCCTTATGAGTGGTCCTCTGAAGTGATCTATTTGTCTGTGTTACTGGCCTTATGAGTGGTCCTCTGAAGTGATCTATTTGTCTGTGTTACTGGCCTTATGAGTGGTCCTCTGAAGTGATCTATTTGTCTGTGTTACTGGCCTGTGAGTGGTCCTCTGAAGTGATCTATTTGTCTGTGTTACTGGCCTGTGAGTGGTCCTCTGAAGTGATCTATTTGTCTGTGTTACTGGCCTTATGAGTGGTCCTCTGAAGTGATCTATTTGTCTGTGTTACTGGCCTGTGAGTGGTCCTCTGAAGTGATCTATTTGTCTGTGTTACTGGCCTGTGAGTGGTCCTCTGAAGTGATCTATTTGTCTGTGTTACTGGCCTGTGAGTGGTCCTCTGAAGTGATCTATTTGTCTGTGTTACTGGCCTGTGAGTGGTCCTCTGAAGTGATCTATTTGTCTGTGTTACTGGCCTTATGAGTGGTCCTCTGAAGTGATCTATTTGTCTGTGTTACTGGCCTGTGAGTGGTCCTCTGAAGTGATCTATTTGTCTGTGTTACTGGCCTTATGAGTGGTCCTCTGAAGTGATCTATTTGTCTGAGGTACTGGCCTGTGAGGGGTCCTCTAAAGAGATCTATTCATCTGAGGACACCAATTTATCAGAGAGTCTGTGTATACATCGATCACAGAGGAGATAGAGGGGCTTGGGTGAGTGGAGTAATCACGGGAACACCTGGATTAAATTGTCGTGCATGGAGACGCCGTAGAGTGCTCTGCTATTTGATGAAGTTTCATTGCATAATGTGACAATGTGGCATTTAGTATTCTGATCAGGATTGGACCTAGAAATATGAAATGGATAATGTTCTTGATGATTTTTGCACAGTACTTAAAATAGTTGCTTGACAAATAAAAAATGTAATATGTCAAAACTCAATTCTAAAAAATGAACATAACTTATAGTGATTAGTCAGTCCAGAATAACTCTAGATTTAGAATGCATTAGTTTCTATTATTCCTGTCGTGTTTTCTAATAAAATTGAAAAATGAGGATCGTGACTGTCAGGATTCATTCTACAAAGGTCACGGACAGACTAATTTCCCTAAACACACCGTGTTACCCATTACAGCATGCATTATACACTTAATCAGCCATCCAATTTATCTTGTTATGTTCATACGACATGATATCCGTGCTTCACAGTGACAATAGTAAAGGTTTTAGAATAGCCTCACCATATGTTCTAGATTTGGAACAACGTGCTGTACCCTGGATATAAGGACAGTACATGTCAGTAGACGTTACGACTGAGGCAGTATCCCAAATGAAACTCTATTCCCTACTGTGTGTAGTGCACTACTTTTGACCAGAGACCCTATATGTAGGGAATAAGGTGCAATTGGGGACGAGTCACCTGGAAATACAACCCCTCTGATGTGGAGCCTGTTCAGCCATCGGGGAACATATTGATGCACAGTAATTTTGGTCTATAAGTCCTTCTAAAGCTGAGCAAAACCCGTCCTCATCCGTGAGACAGTCTGAATGTGAAAGATGAGGAAGGAAGGGATGAGACTGAGCATATTAATATATTCATAGTGCTATCTCTTAAAGGTAAAGGAGAGTCAAACCAACCCTGACCTCAGGCCTTCTTAAATGCAGATGTCAACAGAGTGGCATACACTGTGGCACGAGTGGCGCAGTGGTCTAAGGCGCTGCATCGCAGTCCTAGCTGTGCCACTAGAAATCCTGGTTCGAATCCAGGCTCTGTTGTAGCCGGCCGCGACTGGGAGACCCATGGGGCGGGGAACAATTGGCCCAGGGTAGGGGAGGGAATGGCCGGCAGGGATGTAGCTCAGTTGGTAGAGCATGGCGTTTGCAACGCCAGGGTTGTGGGTTCGATTCCCACGGGGGGCCAGTATTAAAAAATAATAATGTATGCACTCACAAACTGTAAATTGCTCTGCATAAGAGTGTCTGCTAAATGACTAAAAATGTAAAAATGAGTGCACAAAACATTAGGAACACCTGCTCTTTCCATGATATAGACTGACCAGGTGAGAGCAATGATCCCTTAATGATGTCACCTGTTAAAACCTCTTCAATCAGTGTAGATGAAGGGAAGGAGACAGGTTAAAGGATGTTTAAGCCTTGAGACATGGATTGTGTATATGTGACATTCAGAGAGTGAATGAGCCAGAAAAAATATTTGAGTTTTTGTGTGCGTCAAGAACTGCCACGCTGTTGGGTTTTTCACGCTCAACAGTTTCCTGTGTGTATCAAGAATGGTCCCACCACCCAAAGGACATCCAGCCAACCTGACACAACTGTGGGAAACTGCAGTCAACATGGGCCAGCATCCCTGTGGAATTGCTTTCGGGGGGTATACAGCCTACTGTGCAGTACAGTATATCCAGTTTAAGACATCATTAGATATATCCAGTCTAAGACATCATTAGATATATCCAGTCTAAGACATCATTAGATATATCCAGTCTAAGACATCATTAGATATATCCAGTCTAAGACATCATTAGATATATCCAGTCTAAGACATCATTAGATATATCCAGTCTAAGACATCATTAGATATGTCCAGTCTAAGACATCATTAGATATATCCAGTATGTCCAGTCTAAGACATCATTAGATATGTCCAGTCTAAGACATCATGTCACGCCCTGACTCAGGGGACGCTTATATGTTGAGTCAGGGTGTGTATATTCTTTGTTGTGGGTTTTCTATGTTTTGATCTATTATGTGTAGATCTATGTTGGCCGGTGTGGTTCCCAATCAGAGGCAGCTGTAGCTCGTTGTCTCTGATTGGGGACCATACTTAGGCAGCCTGTTGGGCATTAGTGGGTTGTGGGATCTTGTTCCGTGTAAGGTATGTTGTGTGTTCTACCATGTACGTATGTCACGCTGCGCCTTGGTCCGTCCCGTTTAATTAAACAAACGTGACAGAAGATCCCACCAAACGAGGACCAAGCAGCGTGCCCAGGCGGAGCGGATGGCCATGTCACAGGTGGCCAATTTGTGGTCATGGGAGGAGATATTTGCGGGGAAAGGACCATGGGCTAAGTTAGATGCCCAGGCAGGAGAGGAGCAACGGCAACACGGAGGAGGCCGGTCGAGGAGGAAGCCCGAGAAGCAGCCCCAAGAAAATGTTTGGGGGGGGCACACGGGGTGGTTGGCGGAGCCTAGGGTTAGAGCAGAGTCAACTCCCCGTACTCACGCGAAGAGGCGTATCACTGGGCAAGCTCCGTGTTATGCGGAGCTACGTACTGTGTCGCCAGTGCGCCGGCACAGTCCTGTACGTCCTGTGCTTGCACCACGCACGTGCCGTGCGAAGATGGGCATCCAGCCAGGACGGGGTGTGCCGGCTAAACGCTCCAGGTCTCCAGTATGCCTCCTCGGTCCCGCATATCCTGCGCCAGTTCCATGAACTGTATCGCCAGTGCGCGTGCACAGCCCAGTGCGCCCTGTGCCAGCGCCTCGCACGTGTAGTGCAAAAGTGGGCAGCCAGCCAGGACGGGTTGTGCCAGCTCTCCGCTCCAGACCTCCAGTCTGCCTTCGCAGCCCGGCCCGGCCTGTTCCTGCCCCTCGCACCAAACTAGTGGTGCGCGTCGCCAGCCCGGACCGGCCTGTTCCTGCCCCTCACACCAAGCCAGTGGTGCGCGTCGCCAGTCCGGCCCGGCCTGTTCCTGCTCCTCGCACCAAGCCAGTGGTGCGCGTCACCCGCCAGGCCCGTCCCTGTTCCTGCTCCTCGCACCAAGCCAGTAGTGCGCGTCGCCAGCCCGGCCCGGCCTGTTCCTATTCCTCGCACCAAGTCAGTGGTGCGCGTCGCCAGCCCGGCCCGTTCCTGCTCCTCGCACCAAGCCAGTGGTGCGCGTCGCCAGCCCGGCCCGGCCTGTTCCTGCTCCTCGCACCAAGCCAGTGGTGCGCGTCGCCAGCCCGGCCCGGCCTGCTCCTGCTCCTCGCACCAAGCCAGTGGTGCGTGTCGCCAGCCCGGCCCGGCCTGTTCCTGCTCCTCGCAGCAAGCCAGTGGTGCGCGTCGCCAGCCCGGCCCGGCCTGTTCCTGCTCCTCGCACCAAGCCAGTGTTGCGCGTCTCCAGCCCGGCCCGGCCTGTTCCTGCTCCTCGCACCAAGCCAGTGGTGCGCGTCGCCAGTCCGGCCCGGCCTGTTCCTGCTCCTCGCACCAAGCCAGTGGTGCGTGTTCCTAGTCCGGTTCGGCCCGTGCCTGCTCCTCGCACCAGACCAGTGGTGCGTATGTCCAGTCCAGCACGGCCCGTACCCGTTCCACCGGTGCCTGGTCTGGCACCGGTCAGCTGTTCCACTACGGAGCCAGAGCAGTCCGCTCCACCGGTGCCTGATCCAGCTCCGGTCAGCTGCTCCACTCCGGAGCCAGAGCAGTCCGCTCCACCGGTGCCTGATCCAGCTCCGGTCAGCTGCGTCACTCCGGAGCCAGAGCAGTCCGCTCCACCGGGGTCAAATCCAGCTACGGTCAGCTGCTCCACTCCGGAGTCAGAGCAGTCCGCTCCACCGGTGCCTGATCCAGTGCCGGTCAGCTGTTCCACTACGGAGCCAGAGCAGTCCGCTCCACCGGTGCCTGATCCAGCTCCGGTCAGCTGCTCCACTCCGGAGCCAGAGCAGTCCGCTCCACCGGGGTCAAGTCCAGCTACGGTCAGCTGCTCCACTCCGGAGCCAGAGCAGTCCGCTCCACCGGGGTCAAGTCCAGCTACGGTCAGCTGCTCCACTCCGGAGTCAGAGCAGTCCGCTCCACCGGTGCCCAGTCCAGCTCCGGTCAACGGCTCCAGTCCAGACCATGACGTCAGCCCCTCTCCAGGTTCGGGGTCTCCCACACCAGGGTCCAGACAGGGCCTGGCGTATCGTGGGAGGAAGGAGAGGGGAAGTAGCGCGCCGAGGTCCAGACCAGACCAGGGGTGCAACAGGGAGGCGGAGAGTGAGAGGTCGTCACACCCTGAGCCGGATCCGCCTCCGAGGCGGAATGTCCACCCGGCCCCTACCCTGTTATGTTTATGTTGTGCGGTCGGAGTCCGCACCTTTGGGGAGGGGTACTGTCACACCCTGACTGTTAGATATATCCAGTCTAAGACATCATTAGATATGTCCAATATGTCCAGTCTAAGACATCATTAGATATATCCAATATGTCCAGTCTAAGACATCATTAGATATGTCCAGTCTAAGACATCATTAGATATATCCAGTCTAAGACATAATTAGATACAGTGGGGAGAACAAGTATTTGATACACTGCCGATTTTGCAGGTTTTCCTACTTACAATGCATGTAGAGGTCTGTAATTTTTATCATAGGTACACTTCAACTGTGAGAGACGGAATCTAAAACAAAAATCCAGAAAATCACATTGTATGATTTTTAAATAATTCATTTGCATTTTATTGCATGACATAAGTATTTGATACATCAGAAAAGCAGAACTTAATATTTGGTACAGAAACCTTTGTTTGCAATTACAGAGATCGTTTGTTTCCTTTAGGTCTTAACCAGGTTTGCACACACTGCAGCAGGGATTTTGGCCCACTCCTCCATACAGACCTTCTCCAGATCCTTCAGGTTTCGGGGCTGTCGCTGGGCAATACGGACTTTCAGCTCCCTCCAAAGATTTTCTATTGGGTTCAGGTCTGGATACTGGCTAGGCCACTCCAGGACCTTGAGATGCTTAGTTGCCCTGGCTGTGTGTTTCGGGTCGTTGTCATGGTGGAAGACCCAGCCACGACCCATCTTCAATGCTCTTACTGAGGGAAGGAGGTTGTTGGCCAAGATCTCGTGATACATGGCCCCATCCATCCTCCCCTCAATACGGTGCAGTCGTCCTGTCCCCTTTGCAGAAAAGCATCCCCAAAGAATTATGTTTCCACCTCCATGCTTCATGGTTGGGATGGTGTTCTTGGGGTTGTATTCATCCTTCTTCTTCCTCCAAACACGGCGAGTGGAGTTTAGACCAAAAAGCTATATTTTTGTCTCATCAGACCACATGACCTTCTCCCATTCCTCCTCTGGATCATCCAGATGGTCATTGGCAAACTTCAGACGGGCCTGGACATGCGCTGGCTTGAGCAGGGGGACCTTGCGTGCGCTGCAGGACTTTAATCCATGACAGCGTAGTGTGTTACTAATGGTTTTCTTTGAGACTGTGGTCCCAGCTCTCTTCAGGTAATTGACCAGGTCCTGCCGTGTAGTTCTGGGCTGATCCCTCACCTTCCTCATGATCTTGCATGGAGCCCCAGACCGAGGGTGATTGACCGTCATCTTGAACTTCTTCCATTTTCTAATAATTGCGCCAACAGTTGTTGCCTTCTCACCAAGCTGCTTGACTATTGTCCTGTAGCCCATCGCAGCCTTGTGCAGGTCTACAATTTTATCCCTGATGTCCTTACACATCTCTCTGGTCTTGGCCATTGTGGAGATGTTGGAGTCTGTTTGATTGAGTGTGTGGACATGTGTATTTTATACAGGTAACGAGTTCAAACAGGTGCAGTTAATACAGGTAATGAGTGGAGAACAGGAGGGCTTCTTAAAGAAAAACTAACAGGTCTGTGAGAGCCGGAATTCTTACTGGTTGGTAGGTGATCAAATACTTATGTCATGCAATAAAATGCAAATGAATTACTTAAAAATCATACAATGTGATTTTCTGGATTTTTGTTTTAGATTCCGTCTCTCACAGTTGAAGTGTACATCTGATAAAAATTACAGACCTCTACATGCATTGTAAGTAGGATAACCTGCAAAATCGGCAGTGTATCAAATACTTGTTCTCCCCACTGTATGTCCAATATGTCCAGTCTAAGACATCATTCAGCACCACATAAAAGTTTTTGTGATGAAAGTAAACTGTACCTTAACTGATAATGAAGCTTGGACTGAAGGTGTTAACGAGATCATAGTCAACTAGGTTGTATCTAAGACTTTAAGAATGTTTTCCCTCTCCTGCACCTCCAAATATCCTAGTCGGTTTATGAAGAGCAATGTAGATTCCATTTCAGGAATCACAGCGTCAGTGGAATGTAACACAGTGGAATGTAACACAATGGAATGTAACACAGTGGAATGTAACACAGTGTAATGTTGGGCTATTGTGCTGGGCTGTTTGAAGTGTATCCCTGCAGAGTTCAGAATACATTGTCCAGAGACACAATCAAACTTGGCAGCTATTGATCCACTTCCAAACCATGACATGAGACTTACCGAACATGTTAACACATTGAGAATGGGGTATTTTAATTGAACAGGTCTTTGAAAGTCCACTCAAAGTCATTACGGTTTAACTAGCAGCTCTACATAGAGAACAGAGAGTATATCCTGTCAAGTAGCTAACCTCCTTTTTTCCTCTCTCCCTGAACTTTGATGTCCTGTCCTAGGAGGGAGAGAACTTTAACTATCTGAGTTTTAAATCATAACATCCTGTAGGACACACTATCAACAAATGGTGGATTTTAAAGGCAGTGATAAATACGTTGTTATCACTGAAAGGTATCAGTTTCTCATTAAAAAAAGTTGTTTAATACCCTCTTTTAAAAGTTAATTTAAAAAGCTAATCTGAGATTTTTTTGGGGGGGGCAGAGTTAATCAAAAAAAGACACTCATATAAATGCTCTTAGTGAGCCCAAACTACCACGTTGGATTTGAAGATGTAGATTACATTTTCATGTAAAGATGTAGGCCTATCATTTACTGTGCACTACAGTGCTCTGTTGCCTTTAGGCCCTAGCATGTTGGCATCATGGGCTACATATGGACAGTATCAACTTCAGTCAGTGCTTGGCAGCACAACAAAGTAACTCCTAATGCTCTCAAAAATAGGTTTCTAACATGACACTTAGGCTCTTCTAGGGAAGGACATTCCAGTGATTTGAGTTGACTCCACCAGATCAATAGCTTGTCTCTCGGTCCAAACCACTCTTGTGGTATTTGAACCAGATGAAACAAGGATTCCCCTCCACATCACCTCTGAGAGACTCAGACACTTCCGTGAAATCCCACTGGCTAGGTTGGATATAGATGAGTCCATTTAAATCCCCCCCAGACTCATGCTGAGACCTTAACCGGTCAGAAAAAAGAGAACAAAACCATCTGATATCATCTAATAAGGATCGCCGTAATGTATGTAGGTTAATACTGACTGTTGCTTCATTTAGCTCTGTTGCTGCCCCACTGGGGCAGATGCTGTAGAAGGTTCTGGAAGCCTGTGGCACTGAGGGTTTTTATATTATGTTATTTATTTATCAACCATCAGAAAATAGCAGAAACAATCTGGTGTAAACAATCTAACAGAGCAGTTTAGAAGCACCTTAAAAATGATGAAATACAGACGCTAATCAAAAAGTAATGAGGAAGCTAGATGGATAACACAGGTAATAATGATGAGGTAGCTAGATCAATGAAAGGTGGATAACACAGGTAATAATGATGAGGTAGCTAGATCAATGGAAGATGGATAACACAGGTAATAAAGATGAGGTAGCTAGATCAATGGAAGATGGATAACACAGGTAATAAAGATGAGGTAGCTAGATCAATGAAAGGTGGATAACACAGGTAATAATGATGAGGTAGCTAGATCAATGGAAGATGGATAACACAGGTAATAAAGATGAGGTAGCTAGATCAATGGAAGATGGATAACACAGGTAATGAATATGAGGAAGCTAGAGCAATGGAAGATGGATAACACAGGTAATAATGATGAGGTTGCTAGATCAATGGAAGATGGATAACACAGGTAATAAAGATGAGGTAGCTAGATCAATGAAAGATGGATAACACAGGTAATAATGATGAGGTAGCTAGATAGAGTGCCACATACAGTATACAACTTTTTAAAGTCGTGTTGTTTCTGAGAACGGCAAATCTGTAGCCCCACAATCTACAATAAAGTACAAAAACCAACGTAGAAATATACTAAATAGATACATATCATTACTAAGATGTGGCTAGCTAACTGAGATATACTAAATAGATACATATCATTACTAAGATGTGGCTAGCTAACTGAGATATACTATATAGATACATATCATTACTAAGATGTGGCTAGCTAACTGAGATATACTATATAGATACATATCATTACTAAGATGTGGCTAGCTAACTGAGATATACTATATAGATACATATCATTACTAAGATGTGGCTAGCTAACTGAGATATACTAAATAGATACATATCATTACTAAGATGTGGCTAGCTAACTGAGATATACTATATAGAGACATATCATTACTAAGATGTGGCTAGCTAACTGAGATATACTATATAGAGACATATCATTACTAAGATGTGGCTAGCTAACTGAGATATACTATATAGAGACATATCATTACTAAGATGTGGCTAGCTAACTGAGATATACTATATAGAGACATATCATTACTAAGATGTGGCTAGCTAACTGAGATATACTATATAGAGACATATCATTACTAAGATGTGGCTAGCTAACTGAGATATACTAAATAGATACATATCATTACTAAGATGTGGCTAGCTAACTGAGATATACTAAATAGATACATATCATTACTAAGATGTGGCTAGCTAACTGAGATATACTATATAGAGACATATCATTACTAAGATGTGGCTAGCTAACTGAGATATACTATATAGAGACATATCATTACTAAGATGTGGCTAGCTAACTGAGATATACTATATAGAGACATATCATTACTAAGATGTGGCTAGCTAACTGAGATATACTATATAGAGACATATCATTACTAAGATGTGGCTAGCTAACTGAGATATACTATATAGAGACATATCATTACTAAGATGTGGCTAGCTAACTGAGATATACTATATAGAGACATATCATTACTAAGATGTGGCTAGCTAACTGAGATATACTATATAGAGACATATCATTACTAAGATGTGGCTAGCTAACTGAGATATACTAAATAGATACATATCATTACTAAGATGTGGCTAGCTAACTGAGATATACTATATAGAGACATATCATTACTAAGATGTGGCTAGCTAACTGAGATATACTATATAGAGACATATCATTACTAAGATGTGGCTAGCTAACTGAGATATACTATATAGAGACATATCATTACTAAGATGTGGCTAGCTAACTGAGATATACTATATAGAGACATATCATTACTAAGATGTGGCTAGCTAACTGAGATATACTATATAGAGACATATCATTACTAAGATGTGGCTAGCTAACTGAGATATACTATATAGAGACATATCATTACTAAGATGTGGCTAGCTAACTGAGATATACTATATAGAGACATATCATTACTAAGATGTGGCTAGCTAACTGAGATATACTATATAGAGACATATCATTACTAAGATGTGGCTAGCTAACTGAGATATACTATATAGAGACATATCATTACTAAGATGTGGCTAGCTAACTGAGATATACTATATAGATACATATCATTACTAAGATGTGGCTAGCTAACTGAGATATACTATATAGAGACATATCATTACTAAGATGTGGCTAGCTAACTGAGATATACTATATAGAGACATATCATTACTAAGATGTGGCTAGCTAACTGAGATATACTATATAGAGACATATCATTACTAAGATGTGGCTAGCTAACTGAGATATACTAAATAGATACATATCATTACTAAGATGTGGCTAGCTAACTGAGATATACTATATAGAGACATATCATTACTAAGATGTGGCTAGCTAACTGAGATATACTATATAGAGACATATCATTACTAAGATGTGGCTAGCTGGTGGTCCTCTGTAGCTCAGCTGGTAGAGCACGGCGCTTGTAACGCTAAGGTAGTGGGTTCGATCCCCGGGACCACCCATACACAAAAAAAAAAATGTATGCACGCATGACTGTAAGTCGCTTTGGATAAAAGCGTCTGCTAAATGGCATATTATATTATTATTATTATTATTATTATAGCTAACTGAGATATACTATATAGAGACATATCATTACTAAGATGTGGCTAGCTAACTGAGATATACTATATAGAGACATATCATTACTAAGATGTGGCTAGCTAACTGAGATATACTATATAGAGACATATCATTACTAAGATGTGGCTAGCTAACTGAGATATACTATATAGAGACATATCATTACTAAGATGTGGCTAGCTAACTGAGATATACTATATAGAGACATATCATTACTAAGATGTGGCTAGCTAACTGAGATATACTATATAGAGACATATCATTACTAAGATGTGGCTAGCTAACTGAGATATACTATATAGAGACATATCATTACTAAGATGTGGCTAGCTAACTGCATAATGGATCAGAATATTAGGCTGGATGAACTACAGTATGTCTGTTCAGGGTTCCTCTGGTTGCTAATGACATTGTACCACTAATTATGCATAATTCCAGTGGGCTGAATGGATGCGATCACATTGCAAATGATAAGTCATTGGTCAGTGTCACAATGTTTCCGTAGAAAAATTCAACTGGGAATGGAGATTTGCATAAACGAATGTAATTAACAACCACATTCATTACTTCTAATTGCGTAACATAATGAGTTCTCTGAAACTGAAACCCAGATTGAATTCATATTATATTAATCATTTTAGTTTACAGTACAGTAGCATCCACTTCCCCTGAGATATGACTGACTGCAACGTTTCCTAAAAACGTTGTCTGAATCTATCCCAACTACCGACAGACGGCAGTTATCTGCGCTAAACCAGACAGAGAGCAACCACACATAGAGGGGGGGGGACAATGAAAATTCAACAGGAACCTGTTGAAATAGTTGAAACAGTATTATAAGTATGCTTTTATCAAATTATTGTACTCATCAAATTCAGTATGGTAAAACGTTCACCGTGTGAGGCTGTGTGTCAGCGTACTGAACTCTGAAAGCCTTTAATCAGATTAAAGCAACTCCGGAAGACAGAATGCAGGTTGTCCGTCTGTTTTTTTTTTTAACATTACAATGAAGACAGGAAAGGTCACCAAATTTTTATCCAAGTCTGGAATAAATAATAACCCCAAAAAATAATAATCGTGCTCATAATTACCCAGAAAGCACTTAGGGGGAAAGTGTACATCAAAAACTCTTGCTGTATGACTGCAACTGAAGGTCTACGTATGTTCAGATCTGTAATCTTATTATACTTACAGTTTATAAAAAGGATTGGCTTATTTTAATAGCGGCTTTAGATCTTGGAAAGACGAGGCATAAGCTGGTCATTTGAAAGCCATATGCCACAGATTAAGATATATCGTTTTTTTTTTTTTTGTATTTGATCTATCTCTCGTTGACTAATACACATCTACGAATGCTTTTAGCTGGTATGAAAGCTGGTGCTCCTAAATCCTCTGATTCGCAATAATATAGTCCTGGAATGAGGACATTACAAATTGTCTAGAGTACAAACTGTGTATTGTTTGAAAATTACTGAAGGATTTGGTTTGAGAGAATTATCGACAAGGCAGACTTTTCAGCACTTAACTTTGTCTGAGAGCCTACAGCCACGTCACGACATGAAAACCGTCATTCCCAAAAAGCCTTTTAGTATGTTATTACAGAGGAATCCACATAATAACATAATAACTATCCCTAAAACAACACACACAATATTTTATGTTTATGTTTTTGGTGATTTTGATGCAAACTCGAAAGCTGAATTGATTTGAAAAAAATGGGCCATCTCACTGATCATTATTACCCCATCAAATACAGGATGTCTGGAACGACCGTTAAAAGTGACGGCAAACAAATGAAAAAACTCTGTTGTATTGATCTACACTTTTTCAAAATCTAATTATTGTATCTTATTTGGAGAAAAACAACAAACTGAGTCATATGATTATGAAGACCATCTTTCAGCACAAATGAGTGTTGCAGTCTACAGTCTGCCTGTTCAGTTAGTGGAGGGTATAATATAATCAGTCTACAGTCTGTCTGTTCAGTTAGTGGAGAGTAGAATAGAATCAGTCTACAGTCTGTCTGTTCAGACGGTGGAGAGTAGAATAGAATCAGTCTACAGTCTGTCTGTTCAGACGGTGGAGAGTAGAATAGAATCAGTCTACAGTCTGTCTGTTCAGTTAGTGGAGAGTAGAATAGAATCAGTCTACAGTCTGTCTGTTCAGTTAGTGGAGAGTATTATAGAATCAGAACAGAAAGGGATTGACATATACAGCCGTGGTCAAACGTTTTGAGAATGACACAAACTGCTTTCAGTTTTTATGATAGCAATTTGCATATACTCCAGAATGTTATGACGAGTGATCAATTAATTGCAAAGTCCCTCTTTGCCATGAAAATGAACTTAATCCGCCAAAAACATTTCCACTGCATTTCAGCCATGCCACAAAAGGACCAGCTGACATCATGTCAGTGATTCTCTCGTTAACACAGGTGAGAGTGTTGACGAGGACAATGCTGGAGATCACTCTGTCATGCTGATTGAGTTAGAATAACAGACTGGAAGCTTTAAAAGGAGGGTGGTGCTTGAAATCATTGGTCTTCCTCTGTTAACCATGGTTACCTGCAAGGAAACACGTGCACAAAAAGGGCTTCACAGGAATGATATTGCTGCTAGTAAGATTGCACCTAAATCAACCATTTATTGGATCATCAAGAACTTCAAGGAGAGAGGTTCAATTGTTGTGAAGAAGGCTTCAGGGCGCCCAAGAAAGGCCAGCAAGCGCCAGGACCGTCTCCTAAAGATGATTCAGCTGCGGGATCGGGGCACCACCAGTGCAGAGCTTGCTCAGGAATGGCAGCAGGCAGGTGTGAGTGCATCTGCACGCACAGTGAGGCGAAAACTTTTAGAAGATGGCCTGGTGTCAAGAAGGGCAGCGAGGAAGCCACTTCTCTCCAGGAAAAACATCAGGGACAGACTGATATTCTGCAAAAGGTACAGGGATTGGACTGCTGAAGACTGGGGTAAAGTCATTTTCTCTGATGAATCCCCTTTCCAATTGTTTGGGGTGTCCGGAAAAATGCTTGTCCGGAGAAGACAAGGTGAGCGCTACCATCAGTCCTGTGTCATGCCAACAGTAAAGCATCCTGAGACCATTCATGTGTGGGGTTGCTTCTCAGCCAAGGGAGTGGGCTCACTCACAATTTTGCCTAAGAACACAGTCATGAATAAAGAATGGTACCAACACATCCTCGAGAGCAACTCCCCTCAACCATCCAAGAACAGTTTGGTGACGAACAATGCCTTTTCCAGCATGATGGAGCACCTTGCCATAAGGCAAAAGTGATATCTAAGTGGCTCGGGAAAAAACATCGAAATGTTGGGTCCATGGCTAGGAAACTCCCCAGACCTTAATCCCATTGAGAACTTGTGGTCAATCCTCAAGAGGCGGGTGGACAAACAAAAACCCACAAATTCGGACAAACTCCAAGCATTGATTATGGAAGAATGGGCTGCCATCAGTCAGGATGTGGCCCAGAAGTTAATTGACAGCATGCCAGGGCGGATTGCAGAGGTCTTGAAAAAGAACAGTCAACACTGCAAATATTGACTCTTTGCGTAAACTTAATGTAATTGTCAATAAAAGCCTTTGACACTTATGGAACGCTTGTAATTATACTTCAGTATTACCATAGTAACATCTGACAAAAATATCTAAAAACACTGAAGCAGCAAACTTTGTGAAGACCAATACTGTGAAGACCAATACAATTCTCAAAACTTTTGACCACGACTGTAGATAACTAGTTAGCCATTTTCCTTTCCAAAAGCCTTTTTGGCAGGCATTACTTTCGTGATTGATAATCGGCACACTATGAACCACCTTGGCAATGGTAACCCACCAACTTCACAGCTAGGAGAAACACACAAACCAATGGTTACCTTGTCCATTTCCCATGTTGATAGATCCAATACACATAATTATGCACGTCCGTCTGTATTAGAAGTTAAGTACAAAGCGATATAACCAAAAGGGACAGGTAAGATTTAACGTTGTGTTAATTGTTTTGGATGTGTACTTTTGTAAATGCCAGCTGTTGGGTGGCTTGGAGGGCGGAGCTAATAACAGATATGCTAATGACATTCATTTGTGCCTAAAACCTGTTTGTCAAGATGGGAGGAGGAGGAGGAGGAGGAGGAGGAGGAGGAGGAGGAGGAGGAGGAAGAAATATAAAACACTCAGAGCGTTGTGTGGCGGAGACGACAACATAAGAGTGCTGACAGTCTGATAAAGTAAGCCTGGGGAAGGAAAGCAAAAGAGGCCATAAAATGAATAGCCTCCTAGCTCATAAATAACAGAAACATAAATGTCATATGAACTTTATTTCAAGAGCAGGTGGTCTAATAAAGATGCAGTTTTAAAGAGGAGTTGAGAAATTCATTGTCATAAGAAGGCCACATCCCCAGCCTGTTCCCAGATAGTTACTCAGCCCAACGTTGACATTCAAGACCTTGCTCACACCAAACACCTTTCAGAATACAAAGGCTTAGAAGTTGGGTTTTGGTTCTCCACCCCTCTCTTTCTCTATTCATTTTCTGCCTGTTTACTCCAATCCCTACACCTCTCTTTTCTCTTTTCTCCATCTCTTCTCCCTTTTCCTCATTCCTTTGTTCTTGTTCTTTACAAATTGAGACGACTAGATAAGAGATTTCCCCTGCCACGGCAGCCTGCTGCCCATTGATAAAACCATATCTAATCCATCTAGGGGCCCCTAATGCGCTCATCTCTGAGTGTGTCAACAGAGAGAGAATCTGTCTCTTCATTCTCTCCTTTAGAACCAAGAACTAAAGTGTCACGTTTTATCTGTGGACATTTTGGGGAGGAGATTGGCTTTCCATGTTCTTGGCAAAACATACAGTTCACGTCAACCAGTCTCCAGGTCTTCTTGATTTGTGTGGTCGAGATGTGTCTGATGGTTCAAACCTGCATTTTGCTACGTAAAAACATATCTACAGCACTTAACTGTTCTGTTAAACCATAAAACCAAGGTTACTTTTCTATATCATGAACAAGTCCTACTCTGCTATTCAGCTGTTACTATTACATTGACATGAATTACACTTAGTGTAATAAAAAATACCATGAACAGGGAATATTTAGCTACACAGTGTTATGGAGGACATTCTGGTAAAATGACTGGTCACATAGTCCTCTTTTAATGTTGCATTCATTCCAGCACTTGGTCTCCACCACCATGCGACATCAATGCAGGGATTATATATAATTTTAACCTGGGTAGTTTGAGGCCTGAATGCTGATTGGCTGAAAGCCGTGGTATATCAGACCGTATACAACGGGTATGACAAAAC